>NC_079531.1:12450205-12750205 GCF_003711565.1 Takifugu flavidus | reverse complement strand
TATGGAAATTGGCTTTTGGAACATGGAACGTCACCTCTCTGGCGGGGAAAGACCTGGAGCTTGTGGGGAAGGTTGAGCGCTACCGACTAGATATGGTCGGCCTCACCTCCACACATAATGTTGGCTCAGGAACCTAAGTCCTTGAGGGGGGTTGGACACTCTTCTACGCTTGAATTGCTCAGGGTGAGAGACGGAGAGCGAGGGTGGGCTTTTTGCTTGCCCCCAGACTCTCTAGTTTGACGTTGGGGTTCTCGCGGTCGAGCGAAAGGGTTGCTTCCCTGCGCCTTCGGGTCGGGGAACGGATTCTGACGGTTGTTTGTGCGTATGCACCAAACAATAGTTCAGAGTACCCGCCCTTTTGGAGGATCTAGGACGGACGCTGGACAGTGTCCCAACTGGGGACTCCATCATGCTGCTGGGAGACTTCAACGCTCACGTGGGCAACAACAGTGTGACCTGGAAAGGCGTGATTGGGAGGAACGGTCTGCCCGATCAGAAACAGAGTGGTGTTCAGTTATTGGAGTTCTGTGCTAGTCGCAGTTTGGCCATAACTAACACTATGTTCGAACTTAAGGTTGTTCATCGGTGCTCTTGGCACCATGACAGCCTGGGCCGTAGGTCAATGATTGACTTTATAGTCGTGTCAGCTGATCTGCGGCCATATGTTTTGGAGACTCGGGTGAAGAGAGGAGCAGAGCTGTCAACTGATCACTACCTGGTGGTGAGTTGGATCGGGGGGGGAGCCACCGCGCGGACCTGGCAGGCCCAAACGCTTAGTGAGGGTCTGTTGGGAACGCTTGGTGGAGGAACCCGTCAGGCTGGTCTTCAACTCCCACCTCTGACAGAGCTTTGATCGTGTTCCGAGGGCAGTAGGGGACATTGAGTCGGAATGGGCCATGTTCCACTCCGCCATTGTTGAGGCGGTTGTGGCTGCAAGGCCGCTGGTGCTGGTCGTGGCGGTAATCCCCGTAGCCAATGGTGGACACCAGAGGTGAGGGGAGCCGTCAGGCTGAAGAAAGAGGCCTAAAGGTCATGGCTGGTCTGTGGGTCTCCGGAAGCAGCTGACCGGTACAGGTTGGCTAAGTGGGTTGCGGCAGCGACAGTCGCGGAGGCAAAAACTCGGGCATGGGAGGAGTTCGGTGAGGCTATGGAGGACGACTTTTGGTCTGCTCCGAGAAGATTCTGGCAAACTGTCCCTCGCCTTTAGGGCGGCAGGGGGCAACTCGCCCACACCGTGTTAGGTGTGCATGGGGAGCTGCTGACGTCTTCTGGGGCCATTATCCAGTGGTGGAAGGAATACTTCCAGGAGCTCCTCAATCCTACCAACACGTATCCTCAAGGTGGAACAGAGTCAGATGACCAGGAGGTGGACCATCCAATTTCCAGAGCGGAAGTTGCCGAGGTAGTGAAACAGCTGCCTAGCGGTGGAGCTCCGTGAGAGGATGAGATCTGCCCAGGGTATCTTAAGGCTCTGGATGTTATAGGGCTGTCCTGGTTGACACGCCCCTGCAACATTGCGTGGACATCGGGGGCAGTGCCCTTGGACTGGCAGACCGGGGTGGTGGTCCCGATTTTTAAGAGTGGGGACCAGAGGGTGTGTTCCAACTACCGTATTGGCCCGAATATAAGACGACCTGATTATAAGATGACCCCCTCTTTTTCAAGACTCAAGTTTGAAAAAAGACTATTTTCTGTTATCTCTTCTCTTATTTTCTTCTCTTTTCATTCTTACCGCTATTTTTTATTTTTCTTCTTCGTGCTACCGCTATTTTTATTTTTATTCTTTCGTGACAGGGGTTTGCTTTCAGCATTCGCTTTAAAGATATCTGGCGCCATCTAGCGTTGTGAATGGGTATAATGTCTAGACCCCGAATGTAAGACGACCCCCACTTTTTCAGTCTTATTTCAATGCAAAAAACACCGTCTTATATTCGGGCCAATACGGTATAGGGGGATCACACTCCTCAGCCTCCCTGGGAAAGTCTATGACAGGGTGCTGGAAAAGAGGATTAGACTGATAATCGAACCTCTGATCGAGGAGGAACAATGCGGGTTTCGCCCTGGTCGTGGAACCACGGATCAGCTCTTTACCCTTGCTGGGGTGCTTGAGGGGAGTTGGGAGTTTGCCCAACCAGTCCACATGTGCTTTGTGGACTTGGAAAAGGCTTATGACCGGGTCCCCAGGAGCATTCTGTGGGGGGTGCTCCGGGAGTATGGGGTGGAAGATCCCTTGATAAGGGCCGTCCAGTCCCTGTACCAAAGGAGCAGGAGCTTGGTCCGGATAGCCGGTTGTAAGTCGGACTCGTTCCCAGTGATGGTTGGACTCCGCCAGGGCTGCCCTTTGTCACTGGTTCTGTTCATAATTTTTATGGACAGAATTTCTAGGCGGAGCCGGGGAGTGGAGGGTGTCGAGTTCTGTACTTGAACCAATCCTTTTCACCTTGTACATGCTTCCCTTAGGGAATATTATTTGGCAGCATGCAATACATTTTCATTGTTATGCTGATGACGCTTTATTGATCCATGAAACCAGAGGAGACAGAGAAGTTAGTGAAGCTTCAGACCTGTCTTAAAGACATAAAGTCCTGGATGTCTTCAAATTTCCTCCTCCTCAACTCAGGAAAAACTGAGGTCATGGTGTTTGGTCCTGAACCTCTCAGGGACAGATTAGATCACATGATCACTCTAGATGGTATCTCATTAACATCTAATCTCTCTGTGAGGAATCTAGGAGTAACTTTTGACCAAAATCTCTCCTTCAACTCACACATGAAAACAGTCTCTAGAAGTGCCTTTTTTCACTTGAGAAACATCACAAAGATCAGGAAGCTACTGACGCGGCATGATGCTGAAAAGTTAGTCCATGCATTTGTTACTTCCAGGCTGGACTATTGTAATTCTTTATTATCAGGGTGTCCAAACAACTCTTTAAGAAGCCTCCAGCTGATCCAAAATGCTGCAGCCAGAGTTCTGACAGGTATTGACAAAAGAGATCACATTACTCCTGTACTGGCGTCTCTTCATTGGCTGCCCGTTAAATTTAGAATAATTTTTAAAACCCTTCTTTTGACCTACAAGGTCCTCAGAGGCCTAGCTCCATCCTACCTGGAGGAGCTAGTGATACCTTACCAGCCCAATAGACCGCTCTGCTCTCAGAATGCTGGTCTACTTGTGGTTCCCAGAGTCTCTAGGAGTAGAATGGGGGGCCGAACATTTAGCTACCAGGTCCAGGTACGGGAGGCTGACTCCATTGCTACTTTTAAGATTAGGCTTAAAACCTACCTCTTTGAAAAAGGTTATTGTTACTAATTCTGTAGTTCCGGTTATTATCATAAACAGATAAATTATCATACTTAGGAGGTCGGCTAATCATTAGGTTAACATCTTAGCTATGCTGTTATAGGCCAAGGCTGCCGGGTTCCAGAAACATGATCACCTGACAGGCCTCTGTCACCCCACTGGGTCATGATTCCCTCTCCTCTCCTCTCCTCTCCTCCTCTCCTCTCCTCTCCTCTCCTCTCCTCTCCTCTCCTCTCCTCTCCTCTCCTCCTCCATCAAGTAGACTAGTAATGCTATTTCCTGTGTAGTCCCCCCCTTTTGTATTTATTTACAGGTATCGCCACCTTCAGAGCTCTATACTGACCTCCGACCCCGCTGACCCACTCAACCAGCAGCTTATTCAATTCAAGTTAATTCAATATAATGTATTTTTGTATGTATGTCTATGCTCTATGCCTCTCCTCTCCTCTCCTCTCCTCTCCTCTCCTCTCCTCTCCTCTCCTCTCCCTCTCCCTCTCCTACCTATTCTATCCTCTACCTGTCCTCCCCCTTCTCCTCTCTTTCTACCCAGCCGGCCATTAGCAGGAGGGTCCCCCTACATGAGCCTGGTCCTGCTCAAGATTTCTTCCTGTTAAAGGGGAGTTTTTCCTTGCCACCGTTGCTTGTCTGGGGTTAGGCCCTGGGATTCTGGAAAGCGCCTTGAAACAATTTGGATTGTAAAAGACGCTATATAAATAAAGATTGATTTGATTTGATTTTGAGTTCGGTGAGCGGAAGATCTCGTCGCTGCTTTTTGCGGATGACGTAGTTCTTCTGGTGCCATCGAACAGGGACCTCCAACAAATGCTGGGATGGTTCGCGACCGAGTGTGAAGCAGCAGGGATGCGGATCAGCACCTCCAAGTCAGAGTCCATGGTCCTCGCTCGGAAAAAGGTAGAGTGCCTTCTCCGGGTTGGGGAGGAGGTCCTGCCCCAGGTGGAGGAGTTTAAGTATCTCGGGATCTTGTTCATGAGTGAGGGTAGGATGGAACGTGAGATCAACAGGCGGATCGGAGCAGCGTCAGCAGTGGTGCGGGCGCTCAACCGATCCATCGTGGTGAAGAAGAAGCTGAGCCGGAAGGCAAAGCTCTCGATCTACCGGTCAATCTACGTCCCAGTCCTCACCTATGGCCATCAACGTTGGGTGATGACTGAAAGAATGAGATCGCGGATACAAGCGACTGAAATGAGTTTCCTCCATAGGGTGGCCGGGCTCAGCCTTAGAGATAGGGTGAGAAGCCCGGACATCCGGGAGGAGCTTGGAATAGAACCGCTGCTTCTCTACATCGAGAGGAGTCAGTTGGGGTGGCTCAGGCATCTGGCTAGGATGCCTTCCGGAAGCCTCCCTTTAGAGGTGTTCCGGACATGTCCCACCGGGAGGCGGCCTCGTGGCCGGCCCAGGACTAGGTGGAGAGATTACATCTCTTGCTTGGCTTGGTAGCGGCTGGGGGTCCCCCCGGAGGAGCTGATGGAAGTGGCCGGTGAGAGGGCTGTCTGGACATCCCTCCTGAAGCTGCTGCCCCCGCGACCCGGATCCGGATAAGCGGGAGAAAACGGAACGGAACAGAATCCTGGTGGCCCAAATGGTCTGACTGCGAAGTCATGATCTGGACTCTGGATCATGCTTCAGGATCAGGGATGTGCATTAGCACACCTTGGTCTCTTGGTGGCACCTTGTCTCTTCTGGTGCTTCTGTGGTTTTTGTTTTGTCTGTTGCACGAACGGCTTGAAGACAGTCTGAAAACAGCAGCCCTCCTCTCTTTTCCTCCTCCTGTTTTCTTTGGTAGTACCGGTAATAGAAAAGACCTGTGTCTGTTTGCAGGTAACCACATGCTGCTGCGAGTGTTACCGTCAGTCTATCCCAGACAGCCAGAGGCCATCCACTGTCACCTCCACAGCCTCCTTGCCATGATGCTGCAACTGGAGAGCCCAGAGCAGCAGCACCTAATCCACCTCATTCAGGCTGTGGCAGAGAAACATCCAGTGGTGAGTATTTGGGTGGCTGTTGTGCATAATAGTGTCATGCTCAGAAAAGCCTCCATTAAAGTGAGTTTATCCACAGTTGTCATGATACTGTTGACAACTCCGTTGATCACTCTGTGTTGGATCACAAAACTGTAAAAGCAGCGGCCCTGAAACACGTCATTAAACACGTATTATTGCAGTTTCGAGCAGACATTTCCAAATCATGTCTAACTGAACCTGAGCTGAGCTCTTTTCTGTTTAACCCGGCCAGGTGGCCAGTGAAATGCGTGCTAGTACATTTGGCCCAGAGTCAGCGGAGCAGGAAGTCCCTGCATCAGTCATCACACAATGGAGATCTGATCTGTCCACCTCCAGACTCAGAGATGCTGTCCTGTTGTGACTGCAGACACACTATTCTCACTCTAGTGAGCAGATAAAAAGCTTCCCATGAGGCCTCGGTTAAGGCCGTGAAGTGCTGACTCACATGTGTGCGGGGCTGGCAGTGCCCTGCTTTGTTAGCGTGATCCAGTCCAGTCTGGTGCAACACAGTGTGACCAGTACAGATAATGAAGGGACACAGTCAAGCTTTGTTCATGGCTCGGTTCATGAGGTGCCAGGTCTCTCTGCTCACTTCCAGCTGAAGACTGAAGACATCTCAGGCTGTGTTTGTGATGTGAGTATCAAAATAAGGATAGTTAACATCCTTTCTGGTTTATCTGTGTGTGTCCCCACAAAGATTTTGAGCCCTCAGGTGCCCCGGCTGGTCAGTTACCTGGAATACCAGTGTCTCAGCGAGGCCCTACTGGGCGCACTGGTGGACGTGTCCCAGGCCAGTCCTTCCTCTCTCTTCGGGCTCCTGCCAGCACTAAGGATTGTGGGACAGCAGTTCCCTGCTCTTCTGGGTCACGTGGCAAAAATCCATGGTTCCGTTGGTGTCATCAGCAAGGTACAGACACATGCCAACAAGAACACACACACACATAAACATATTCAGTGTATAAATGTATACACACATCTCTGTCTTTGTGAGTGCTCACATGGACGTAATCCAGCCCTGTCCTCAGCTTCTGACCCTGTTTCTGACTCAATCTAAGTTCTGACCTGAACCAATCCAAGTGTGAACCCTTAGACACAACTTTGAAGTTGCGAGGACCAGACAAAATGCCCTCACTCTGCTTGATAAATGTGAATTCTTGTGCTCATTGTGGAGCATATACCAGCCAACACACCAACACACAGACACACAGACACACATACACACATATACACACAGCATGAGTGATTACTTTAATGAGTGGAGATGGACGGGCTGAGCCTGCCTGACTTGTCCTCTGTTGTGCTGCCAGGAATAAAACCCTCACTGCTGGACACATCCGGAGGTTGTGACTGTTGTCTTTATCTGGTGTGTGTAGCCTAGACAAACATGTCTCCTCCTCAGAGTTCAGTGTCTGCACAGCTCAGTGAAGATCAACACAACAATGTGTGAACACATGAACTGGGATTCTTCAGTGCTGTAGGAACCAGAGCTGGTGATTACAGTTCATTTAGCTTCAGTATCGCTGAAGGGCTGCAGAGCAAGGAAAGGATGTGCTGACACCATCAGCATGTACACACACACGTGCACGCATACGTTGAAAGGTCAGCAGTCAAGTCTTTTCAGCTGTGGAACCTGTGAGCCCGCTCCTCCATGCTGTCCCACGCTCCTTCTGTCAGCCAGCACTACTTAGCTCAGATTTGGCTGTCCCAAGACCAGGTCTGTGTTCCCAGAGGACGAGTCTCTCCACAGACCTGGGGCACTAAACACCAGGTCCTGTCAGGACTACAGGCAACCAGTGTGGTTGTAGTCTGAGGCTGTGCAGAAGTGACAGGAAAGTGCTTAAATACTCATAAGAGAGGGTAGGAAGCGTACAAGGACACGAATCAGGGCACTACAGGAGAATGATGAGGAACGGGTCAAATCATTGTGTGTATGCGGATCGTGTTGAGCACAACCATGTGACCATACACACACACACCCACCCACACACACAACAGGTCTACCCATCAGCTGCAACATAGACTGCAGAATCTTAAGCAGCTAAAAAGAGAAGGACTAGGACATCCTGATAGGGTTTATATTTCAAAAGCGTCCATCTTTATGAAGTCATCAGCATGTGTCTGCAAAAGTGAAATCACTGCATCATACAATGATATCACACACTGCTGTCAGTACATTGTCATGTATTGACAGTGATGAAGGTGATGGCTGGATGGGGTTAGGGCACCCCACTCCCACAGGGACCATTTAGGGCCAATTTCCATCTAATTCATGGAAAATTAAAAGGGAAAAGTGGAAATCTGGGAAGAGCTTGTTGAGCTGATGCACATATTTGTTCTGTCCCTCCTCATGTTGGAACCATTTGTAAACTAAGCCAGGCAGTTTCTGGGAAATGCCTCCACAGAGGCCTCCTGGTGATGGCAGCAGATAGTTTCTGCTGTGGCTATGTGCCCCACACAAATGCTCTCACACACTTTCAAACAGAGATGCATTTGTCTTCTGTTGCACAACTCTCTCTGGCTCCTGGAGCCTCTGATCCTAAGGGGGAGTCATTACAGGCTGTGGTTGCATCAGTGTGTGTTTGAGAAACAAACCCTGAGACTCCATAACTGTGGTGGATCCTGGCTTACTTTAACTCACATCAGCTGAAGTTGGGGGTTCTTGTTGCAGTTTGAAGGTCTGATTCTTCTTTTTGGCTCATTTGATAAAGAAGTTGAAACTCCTGAATTGTGTTGTCACATTACAGCATCAAAGTTTCCAGAGAAGTCTCATCTCAGGAGGATCTTTAACTGGAGCAGCTGCCTCCCAGTTTATACTGGAACTGTCATCTCTGAGGCTAAACTTAGATCAGAAATTCATGTCTTTCATGTCCATACTGTCACCATCCTGGACTGGCAAATGTTGGAACATCCTCTGTGTTTCCCAACAAGAGGCTGTTCTGGAGCCAACAGTCCAGTTTTAAAGGCTTCTAAAACGGAGGTCACTCTTCTGCAGACCTCCACAGGAAACTGAGCAGGAAAGGGAGAAAGACAGTGTTTTTGTTAATGTTTAGTTGTCAAGTAGAACACATATCCCAGCGCCGGAATGATGATGGACGGTCCAAATGTGCCCGATACAGAAATTTCCACATTTGTCATGAGGTTCCAGTGAGCAATGTGGGTTCAACACTTGTCAGGGATCAATGGAATCTTCCACTCTAACTGTTGTTGGACCAGTGATTTTTTTTATTGGTATTGTTTAATGTTCTGGTGGTTGTTTTACCTGTATTAAGACTGAGTGAGCCCTGAAACACACATTGATCTGCTCCTCTGGTCCTCTGCTCAAGTCTTCTCAATGGTCCAACGGCTGACAGCTTTTTTAGGGCACAGAGAGTAACAGAGACTTTTGTATTTGTCCATCAGTGTCTGTCTTTCACAGGTGGACATGTCTTTTCTACCAATTCAAACTCTGGGAGTTTGTAAAATCCCAGTTCAGTCAAAGCTATAATGTCAAATACAGCAGAAATATCCCAAATTGGTATTTTGATTATGGGAATTTGATGCTTCTGCTGCATACTTGTCAATCTTAACTTGATGAAAGTTTATTTGCATTCTATTGGTTTTTTCCCTGATCTTCAGGCAGAAGTTCTTCAGGTTGATGCATTACACTGAATTCCTGATTTACAACTTGTTAGCATACGTGTGAGTACCTGCTGGAGTAACGAGGGGCCTCGCTGAACATGTTTATGGCCCCCATGTTTTTCCACACACCTTTTATTTCCTAATTTACTGGCTTCACCTGCTCCCAACAAGAAAATGGATACCTTCTTCTGTCCCAGCATGCAGTAAAAAGAGCGACAAACCCATTTGTTGCCTCAACCCAAACACTGTGAGTAAGATGCTAGTCCTGTCCACATAACGATCAACTTCCAGCAACTTTACAAGCATATTTGTTGCAACTTGCATATTTACTGCATTACATCACAATATTACACCTGTTTAGGTTCCTTTTCATTTCCCTCTAATGTCCAATTTTAAAACAGAATGGTTCAGAAGAAAATAACTACATTACCCACAATCCTGCTGCTCATATCCAAACATCAGGAGCCACCACTAGCCAACCTGGCAGCTAAGTCAATGTGTGAAAGATGAGCTGATATTAGAGGGCATTTTCAGTAGGACCAGAATCAGTTGGGCTCAGTGATGCCAGAAATGTTACAAATGTTTTAAAATCCTCCATAAATCTGTCACACATTCTTCCACTATTTCTGAACTGTAGTTGACATGGGTGGATGCACAACACGGAAAATCAATTTTCCGTTTGATGTGCTAGACGAAATGGCAAATTTACGATCATTTTAAATCCACATCAGTTACATGCTGCTCGCCAAAACCTAATGATTGAGATTCAGAACGTCAGCTCTCTCATAACCACATCTATGTTTCTAAGACATTCCACAGACCCTAGCTATTCTCAGACCTAGACTCACCAGCATTTGATCCAGAGTCACCAGGATTTAATCTAGGAGCATCAAGGTTTGATCTATAGTAATAAGGGTTTGATCTAGAGTCACTAGGGTTTTGTTATGGTTTAACCAGGGTTTGATCCAAATGAACCAGTCAATGAATCCGATGAACCGCGCAGGAATCCAAGAACGTTCCTCTGGACCATATCCCTCCCAGTCTACCAAATACTGTATCCCTCTTCCACGACGGCTAGAGCAGAGAAGCCGCCTTACAGCATATACGGGTCCCTCCATCGATCAACTGAGGCGCGGGAGGGGGTGGCGCGGGGGGAACCAGTGGACTTACCTGAACAGGCTTGACCCTGGACACATGAAAGGTAGGGTGAATGCACATGGATCCAGGGAGCCAGAGTCTTACCACTGCCGGACTGATGATCTTCACGATGGGGAAAGGGCCAATGAATCTTCAAGCCAGTTTCCTAGATTCCACTCAAAGGGGCAGATCCCTAGTGGAGAGCCAGACCTTTTGACCAACTTGGTAGACCGTAGCTGGAGATCGATGTTGATTGGCAGCGACAGAATAACAGTCAGCAGCACGAAGAAGGGATGCATGCATTTGGTGCCAGGTGCGATGACAGCGGCGAATGAAGGCAAAAGTAGAAGGACCTCCTTTTCAAGGGCAGGAAAGAGCCAGGGTTGGTACCCATAACAACACTGAAATGGTGAGAAACCAGTGGCATATGAGGGAGTTGTGGGCAAATTCAACCCAAAGAATCTACTCCAACCAGGAGGAGCTGCTTGTCTGGCCTCTGCATCGGATGTGGCCATCATGGTCTCATGCTGCTGCAGAACCACCTCAGTCCTGTCAAGGCGAGCCAGTGGTGAGGGGCCATGTGCTGGATCCATACTTGGCCAGATTGTACTGACACGGTGTGATGGGATCCACTTGCAACACAGGAGTTCCGGACAGTTTTAATAAATATCTTTATTAAAAACTTGTGGGTAACAGCACGGTAGGTATCACAAACCTCTGTGGCATGCAAAAAAGAACACAAGAGGGCAAAGTCCAAACAAACACAAGACAAAAACTCTTGAATGGGGCCAGAAGGTTGTCAGGTTTACCAGGGCACTGACAGAGAAGATAAGTCCAAGGCAGGCAGGGTCAAAACCAGGATATCCGATCAAAGTGCTGGAGAGTCTGGCATGGAGCGATAACAATCTGGCAAGGCATGAATGTACAGTGAGTGTAGCAGTGGTTTAAATAGGCCTAACAGGGAGCCACAGGTGAAAATGATGAAGGCTGATCAGATGGGTGTGGAGGAGGGGCATGGCAGAGTGAGTGGAATTTTCCACCTCGGCATGAGAGCAGAAGACCAGGCAGTGTCAGATCTAGACTCACGAGGGTTTGATTCAGAGTCACCAGGGTATGATCTAGAGTGACCAGGGTTTGATCTATAGTCACCACATTTTGATCTAGCGTGACCAGGGTTTGATCTATAGTCACCACATTTTGATCTAGCGTCATCAGGGTTTGATCCAGAGTTATCTTGTTCTAAAGTCACCAGGGTTTGATCCGGATTCATCCAGAGTCACCAGGATTTGACTCATAGTCACCAGGGTTTGATCCAGAGTCACCAGAGTCTGATCTAGAGTCACCAGGGTTTGATCCAGAGTCACAAGCGTTTGACAAAGTCACCAGAGTTTGAATCAAACAAAGTCACTTCAAGATTTGAAATGTGGGTGAGCTTGTAAATTCTAATCACCAGCAGGTCAAGTGTTGGAACCGTAAAATTGGTCTGGTTGCATCAGCTGTAGAAAAACTGTAGAAAAACCGAGTAAACCCAGTTCCACCGCTGTACACCAGTACAATGTATTTGACAACATTTTGCTGAAATCTTTATTCTGTCTCTAGGCTCACGCTCACAGTTCTCTGGTCTACCTGGTGTCCCTCATGGGCAGTGTGGAGCACAGCATTCACCATATGTTGCTGCTGGAGATCAGAGCTCTAACTGACCGTTACCCATCATTGCTGGGAGGTGGCACTAAAGATATCTACAGGATGAGCAACTCCTTTACAGCGATTGCCAGGCAGCTGGGACGGAGACTGGAGGACAATACAACCTCACACTGCAGGTCATCAATGCTTTATATCATATCACACATTAACACATTGACCTCATTGACCAACAGAATGTTCTATTCAGACTGTGTGGATAACAGCAACAGTAGTTAATGCTAACAGAAGCACAGCCAATGTGTATGTTTAGTATGAATGTGAATGAGAAACAAGAGCATAATCTATTGGGGACAACGTTTCCATAGTAGCGGAGATTCCTGGATTGTATTTTGAGCTACAGAGAGAGCCTGAGACATTAGGAGAACCAGCCTGGTTCTGGCAGCCTGTGGAGCAAACAGAGTGTTTAATGAGCTCATGAAGCAAATGACATAGGCAGACCGAGAAGAGATGAATAACATGATTAGAAAGCAAAAAACAGAGGAGAAAGTTTTCAGAGGGAGGACAACAAGACAAAGACAGATGATGGTCATGCTGAGAAATGCTGGGAAGGGAGGGGGGAGACGTGACTGAAATCAATTCAAATATGTCTGGACAGTTTCAACTCACGTGCCCTCCACCTCCAACCCGTGTGTTACAGGATACACGAGGCCTCTTCTCCCTCTGTGTCTCCTGCAGGAGGCAATAGAACTGAGCAGCAGCTGCAGGTGAGCAACAAGGCCTTTGAGGACAAAATGATGGAGGAGGCAGGGCAGCAGGGAGCCCCACCCACACCAGAGAGACACTACGGTCTGACCCAGGCAGTTAGAGAAGAGCGCCGAGAGATAAGGTTCAACAGGTTAAACTTCTGCTCTTGCAACAGTTTGGAGACCAAATACTTGGCAACTGTGATCACATGTAATTACCTCCAATCACCTGTGATCACCGGTAATTACCTCTAGTCACCTGTGATCACCAGTAATTACTTTCACTCACCTGTGATCACCTGTAATTACCTCTAGTCACCTGTGATCACCTGTAATTACCTCCAGTCATCTGTGATCACCTATCATCACCTGTAATTACCTACAGTCACCTGTGATCACCTGCAATTACCTGTAATTACCTCTAGTCACCTGTAATCACCAGTGATCACCTGTAATAATCTGTAAGTACCCGTGATCACCTCTTGTCACCTGTAATCACCTGCAATCACTTGTCTTCACTGTGATCACCTGTAGTCCCATGTGATCATCTGTAATCACCTTTAGTCACATGTTAACACCAGTAATCATTTGGGAATGATCCTGATGATGTTAGTGTGCCAAGTTTCCTGGAGATGATTCTACAGAAACTAAGGCCTTCTTCCACAGCTTTTCAGAAACGGGCAGAGGATTTTCCTCATCCTGTTGTCTTCCTCAGATCGACGAGTCTGGCTCTTCATGCTGTGCGCTCGTGGTCCATCAGCTCTGACACCGGCGAGGATAATGAAGGAAATCAGGCCGCCAGTAACTCAGAGAACAAAGTGATCAACTCTGAGACCACCACCGCCCCTGCCCCTGATACAGGGCTCACAGAGCCTGAGAGGATGGACAGAGATGGAAAAGAGGAAGAAGAACAGCCCGACAAACTCTTCATCCACTTGAGAGACAACATGGAGACCATCAGAGAATTTTGTAAAAGCCTGATGCATCAGATCCCTACCCCGGACCACTGCACCATCGAAGGTAGTTCTCTGGTGTGTGTGTGTGTGTGTGTGTGTGTGTGTGTGTGTGTGTGTGTGTGTGTCGTTTGTCGTTTGTGTGTGTTTGGACTGAACTATCTTTACGTGTGACAGACTCAAACTCAACTGGAGGCCGTGTGGCCAGGCTGTCATTCTCCTGTCCTGTAAAGAGTCCCTACTGTCTGTATGCCAAGTCCTGCTTCTACCTAAGCAGCCGGCAACCTGACCTGTGGATCCACATCATGCTGCTGCAGCTACAGGTGCACCAACACATCAATCTTTAATCCATCTTTATTTATATAGCATCTGTTACAATCAAAGTTGTTTCTAGGCGCTTTCCAGAATCCCAGGGCCTGACCCCAAACAAGTAACAATGGCAAGGAAAAACTCCCCTTTAACAGGAAGAAACCTTGAGGACCAGGCTCATATAGGGGGACCCTCCTGTTGATGGCCGGCTGGGTAGATAGAGAGGAGAAAGGCGGAGGACAGGTAGAGGAGAGAATAAGTAAAGCATAGAAATACATAGAGAAATACATTATATTAGGTAAAATAAGCTGCCGGTAAAATTGAGTTGAGTGGGTCAGCGGGGTCAGAGGTCAGTAGGTCAGCATGGAGCTCTGAAGACGGCGATACCTGTAGATGAATACAGAAGGGGGGAAGCAGAAAAACTAAGTGTAATAAGTACTGTTTCTGTGCTATGGTGAGCTCTAAAACCTGACTGAAACATCTCAAACACTCAGTTTCTCTGCAGGTGCTCCAGTAACTGAGTCACCACCACCTTCTCAAGAATTTTAGAGATAAAGGGAAGGTTGGATATCGGCCTATAACTTGCTAATACGTCAGGATCCAGTGATGTTTTCTTTAGCAACGGCTTAATCACTGCCACCTTGTAGGACCGGGTTACATAACCTGTCACTATGGAACAATTGATCTGGTCCAGGATAGAGCTGCCTATCATTGGTAAAACATCCTTGAACAGGTGTTTTGGGATGGGATCTAAAAGACATGTGGTAGACTTGGATTTCTGAATTAGTGAAGACGCCTCAGAAAAATATATAGGGGTGAAGGAGTTTAAGGGCTTGTTGGAGACCCCTTTGTATGTTCCCACAGTCAGCACTTCTGGTGATGGTCCAGTTGTTGGGATGGCCTGGTTGGCTTTTTCTCTGATAGCTAGAACTTTATCATTGAAGAAGCTCATGAAGTCTTCACCACTAAGGGAAGAAGGTAGATACATGGAAGATACGTGGATCTAAAACGCTGTGATTCTTGGTTAATTTGCCCACAGTGCTGAAAAGAAACCTGGGGTTGTTCTTGTTTTCTTCAATTAAAGAAGAAAAATAAGCTGTTCTCGCCTAACAGAGGGCCTTTTTGTAAACTACCCGACAGTCTTTCCAGGCTACATGATAGCTCTCTATTTTACAAGAATACCACTTCCTTTCTAGTCTTCGCACTTTCTGCTTGAGGGCCCTAATGTGTGAATTATACCAGTGGGTGTCTGTGTAGATTCTCAATCATCCAGTTCATCGTTATCCAAGGTAGTTCTCTCTGTCAACTGGACTGTGTTTCTTCTCTTTGAAGACATTTCGCCTTCTATCCAGAAGGCGTCTTCAGTTCACTTCAGGCTTCTGAACTCGTTTGGGACCGAGCTTGAAAATATAGCCCCTGTGGACCATTGGCATGTTAATGATCTGAGTGGTCACCTGAGAGTCATTGGCAGGGTTGTTGGTTGGGTCGTTCACCTATTTTCGGTTGAGGTGTTGGTGAGTCACCAGGTCTCCTGGAATGGTTTGAATGTTTGGTTTGTTGTTGGAAGGAGTGGAGGACTGCATTGTACGTGGGTGACAGGAAGTGCCTCAGCCCACCACCTCAGTTTAAGGATGGTTTTTCCAATTTGACATAGATAGCTTCCTTGACACCACTCTCAAACCAGCTGTCTTCTCTGGCCAGTATCCGTATTTGGCTGTCCTCGATGGAGTGCCCGCTCTCCTTTAGGTGTAAGTGGACTGCTGAGTCCTGACCTGAAGAGGTGGTACATCTGTGTTGTGTCATTGTTCTGTGGAGAGGTTGTTTGGTTTCCCCAATGTACAGTTCCTTGCATTCCTCCTGGCACTGTACAGCCAGGAGCCTGTATACCAGGGAGCACACCTCCTCTGATTTACTATTTTCTTTTTCGGGGAGCAACAGAATCAAGCATGATTCTCAGTGAGGTTGCTTCACCTTCAGCAATAGAGTCAACCTCTGCAGGGCTAAGATTATAATAATTGAGCCCTGGAGAAGCACACGGTGGTCCCGGGATGAGCACAGGGATCACTTCCTCAAACAAAGCTACAGCATTATCTGAAAGACATCTGCTATAGTAAGACTTTGTTCTGAGCATAGAAGAATCCTTAATCATAAATGTCTAGCAGGGGGCCGATATACAACTACAAACAAAAGTGGCTTTTCTGTCCTCTGGTTCAGATGGGTGATGTCAAGAGTCAGGCTTTCAAATGAACTGGAACCATGTTTTGGTCTAGGATTAATTAATAACTTGGAGTGACAGATTGATGCCACTCCCCCTCCTCAACCAGTAACAGGAGGAATATGATAATTAAGATGGGTAGGAGGAGTAGATTTGTTTAGGCTAACATTCTCCTCCTCCTGAAGCCAGGTCTCAGTTAGACAAAATAAATCAATGTGATGATCCGTTATCAGGTCATGCACTAACAGGGATTTGCACAAAAGAGATCTAATATTTAATAGTCCACATTTAATTGTGATATTAGTTTCTGTCACAGCCCCAGTTCCCTCCTGTCCCTCTGCCCCAGTAATTTTCCACTCTCCCTGCCTCTGCTGCACTCTACCTGCCAGCCACTCCCCCCCCGTCAGCTCAACTCCACTCACCTGCAAGCACAGCTGCAGCTTATTCCCAATGAGCCCTGCTTATAAGCCTCCCCTGCACTCTCAGTCTTTGCCAGATTGTTCTTCTGCTTTGATGCGAGACTTTCCAGCGTTATTTCCCTGCCGGATTCCCTGTTATCGACCCTGCCTGTCTTCGTTCTGCCTGCCTCGCCTGTTCCCCGGACAACCTACCTGCTTTCTGCCTCAGCATTTCTGGTTCCTCTCTGCTCGCCTGGTTTTGATTTCTCCGCCTGGCCCCGACTTCGCTGCTGCTCGTCCCCAGTCTGCTCCGCTACATCGTCAGCCTCATCTCCTGTAAGACCCTCTCTGTCACTCCTGCCCGCTGTCAGCGGAACTGCACGGTTCCGAGGATTTACGTCCTTCCCCCCTGGTTCCGCATTCCGGCTCTGCTCGACCCACTCCCCGAGCCTGCAACCCATAGACTTTGTGTGGGCCCTGAGCCTGAAGAACGGACTATTTCCTGTGTTTCCTTGTCTGCCTGAGTTCCTGTTTGCCCGTGTGCTAATAAAAGTCATTACCACGGTCCAGTTTTCCAGAGTGCTGCTTTTGGGTCCTAATCGCACCCATCACAGTACAATCTGGCCAAACATTGACCCAGCACACTCATCACCACCTCAGTCTCGCTTGGACCAACTGGAGGGGAGGCTCCAACAATTCGAGGCCCAGCTAGCCTCCAACACTGCAGAGGCTCGGCAGACGGCGTCGGCCCTGGAGTGGGTATTAACGTCAGTAGCCACCCAGGTCCAACAGCTGACGGTCTCAGTGACCCAACCGGGCGCTCCTGTTCCTGCTCCAGCTCCTCGTCCTCTGGTTCCTGTGCCCCCACCAGGCACTGCTCCAGAGCCCCGGGTGGGAGCCTGTTTCTCAGGGCCTGGAGGCCACCGGGGGACTCATGAGTGTGAAGCGAGGAAGTCGGCCCTTTGCTGACTACGCTATCGACTTCCGTACCCGGGCCCGGCTTAGTGACTGGAACCAAGCAGCCCAGTGCGACGCCTTCCTCCATGGACTAGCACCATACATAAAGGATGCGTTGGTTTCCTATGATCTTCCACCCTCCCTCGATGGACTCATAGAGCTGACTTCTAGGCTGGACAGGCGCATCCAGGCAAGGAGGAGGGAGCTACGCCAGGGAGGGGCGGAGCAGCCTGCGAGGGTCTCCAGTCGCTCCCAACCTGCTCACAGGGCCTGCATCTGGGGGGGGCCGATCCCATGCAGGTGGGACGCACCAGCCTGACTCCTGAGGAGCAAGAGCGACGACGCCAGGGGAACCTCTGCCTCTACTGAGGCCAGGCTGGACACTTCGTCTCTCGTTGCCCAGTAAAAGCGAGGGCTCAGCAGTAAAAGGGGGCGTACTGCTGAGTTGGACTCAAGACTCTGCCCCCTGCCCACGGCCATTGTTTCACATCCGGCTCCTGTTGGCGGGGGTTCTCACACCTTCGCCACCTTCATAGACTCTGGGGCGGCTGTCAGCCTGATCGACAAGGAGCTCGGCGTCCAGCTGGGTATCGACCAGGTTTCCTTACCACATTCTGTTCCTGCCAGCGCCCTGGATGGCCATCTCCTGGGGACCGTCACTCACCAGACCACGCCCATCCGCATGCTTCTGTCCGGCAACCATCACGAGACCATACAGTTCCACGTCTTGAAGTCACCTCACCTCCCACTCATCCTTGGCTATCCCTGGCTCCGTCGTCACAACCCCCACATTGATTAGGCTACGGGGTCCATTCTGGGGTGGAGTTCCTCCTGTCACCAGGGTTGTCTTCATCAAGCGGTTGCACCTCTACTGTCTGTCAGATCCAGTCCGACCGCCAACCTGTCTGGGGTGCCCTCCGAATATCACGACTTCCAGGAGGTGTTCAGCAAGGCTAAGGCTTCCTCCCTGCCCCCTCATCGGCTGTATGACTGCGCCATAGACCTTCTGCCCGGCACCGCGCCTCGTCTCTACTCCCTGTCTGCGCCAGAGAGAGAGGCCATGGAGGCCTACATTAATGACGCTCTGGCCGCCGGGATCATCCACCCCTCCTCATCGCCTGCTGGGGCGGGGTTCTTCTTTGTGGAGAAGAAAGACGGGTCCTTAAGGCCCTGCATTGACTATAGGGTCCTCAATGATATCACCGTCAAGAATCGGTACCCTCTCCCACTCATCGCTTCAGCCTTTGAGCTGCTTCAGGGGGCCAAGGTTTTCACCAAGTTGGATCTCCGCAATGCCTACCACCTAGTCCGGATCCGGGAGGGGGATGAGTGGAAGACTGCCTTCAACACACCCACTGGACACTATGAGTACCTGGTCATGCCTTTCGGCCTTACTACTGCCCTGGCCGTATTCCAGGCACTCATTAATGACATTTTAAGAGACATGCGCAACAAGTTTGTGTTTGTCTATCTGGATGATATCTTGATCTTCTCCCAGTCCAAGGAGGAACATGTGCATCATGTCCAGGCCGTCCTCCAACACCTGCTGGAGAACTCGCTGTTTGTGAAAGCTGAAAAGTGTAAATTCCATGCTACCTCCATCTCTTTCCTGGGATACATTATCAGTCAAGGCAGTGTGGAGATGGACCCCTCCAAGGTCTCTGCCGTCACCTCCTAGCCCGTACCCGAGTCCCGGAAACAGCTGCAACGGTTCCTGGGATTCGCCAACTTTTACCGAAGGTTCATCCGGAGATACAGCACCGTGGCCGCTCCACTCACTGCTCTTACCTCCTCCAAGGTACCCTTCCGTTGGTCTCCGGCTGCCAGGGAGGCTTTCCAGGACCTCAAGGCCCAGTTCACCTCAGCTCCAATTCTCCTGGTTCCCGATCCTCAGAAGCAGTTCATAGTGGAGGTGGACGCCTCTGACGTGGGGGTTGGAGCCATTCTCTCTCAACGCTCTGCAGATGACCAGAAAATGCACCCCTGTGCCTTCCTCTTCCCCGACGTCTGTCTCCAGCAGAGAGGAATTATGACATCTGGAACCGGGAGCTATTGGCCGTGAAACTGGCATTGGAGGAGTGGCGTCACTGGTTGGAAGGGACTAAATTGCCCATCCTGGTGTGGACGGACCATAAGAACCTGGAGTACATCCGCTCAGCCAAGAGACTGAACTCCCGTCAGGCCAGGTGGTCATTATTTTTTCCCCTGTTCAACTTTTCCCTCTCCTATCGGCCAGGCTCCCACAATGTCAAGCCTGACGCCCTATCCCGCCAGTTTTTGGGAACGGAAGACACTGCCCTAAACCCAGACACCATTCTCCCTGCTCCCTGCCTGGTGGCTTCCCTCACCTGGGAGGTAGAGGAGCGTGTAAAAGCTGCTATGGAGAATCAGCCTGGTCCCAGCTCCTGTCCTCCTGACCACCTGTTTGTCCCGGAGGGCCTGAGGTCTGACATCCTATAATGGGCCCACGGCTCCCGGCTCACTTGTCACCCAGGCATTTGGCGTACCAAAGAGGTCCTGCAGCGACGATTCTGGTGGCCCACTTTAGAGGAGGACACGAAAGAGTTTGTCAATGCCTGCCTGATCTGTAGTCAGCACAAGCGCTCCCACCAGGCCCCTGCCGGTTACCTGCAACCTCTGCCTGTGCCATATCGGCCCTGGTCCCATATTTCTCTGGACTTTGTTACCGGTCTGCCACTGTCGGGCGGATTCACCAGCATCCTGACAGTGGTAGACCGTTTCAGCAAGATGGCCCACTTTGTGCCCCTACCCAAGCTTCCATCGGCCAAGGAGACGGCCGAACTAGTTCTACAGCACATATTTCAGCTCCACGGCCTTCCGTCTGATGTGGTCTCTGATTGGGGTCCCCAGTTCACATCCATATTCTGGCGGGAGTTCTGCAGCCTCATCGGGGCCACCGTAAGCTTGTCCTCTGGTTTCCACCCCCAATCCAACGGCCAATCGGAGAGGATGAATCAAGAGATGGAGACGGTGCTTCGCTGCATGGCGTCCAGAAACCCCACCACTTGGTCCAAGCAGCTACTGTGGGTAGAATACGCCCACAACACCTTAACCAGCTCTGCCACGGGACTTTCCCCCTTCCAGTGCGCCTACGGCTTCCAGCCACCGCTGTTTCCGGCCCTGGAGAAGGAAGCTTCCTGTCCGTCCGTCAAGGCCTTCATCCACCGTTGCCGCCAGACCTGGACCCAGGCCAGGGCTGCTCTCCTACGGGCTGCTGACCGTTACTCGACGGCCGCCAGCCGCTGTAGTTCCCAGGCTCCCAAGTACCAGGTGGGCCAGAAAGTATGGCTCTCGACCCGAGACCTTCCCTTGAGGGTGGAGTCTAAGAAGCTGGCGCCCAAGTTCATCGGGCCGTTTGTTATTGTGAAGGTCGTCAACCCTGCGGCTGTCAGACTCAAGCTGCTCTGGACCATGCGGATCCACCCAACCTTCCATGTCTCGAGGGTCAAGCCGGTTCGTGAAAGTCCATTGATGCCTGCTTCTGAGCTGCCACCACCTCCACGGATTATTGATGGGGGTCCTGCCTTCACAGTTCGCCGCCTAATTCGCTCCCGCCGCCATGGAAGGGGTCTTCAGTATCTCGTAGACTGGGAGGGATACGGCGCAGAGGAGAGGTCATGGGTCCCGGCCCGTCACATCCTGGATGCACAGCTCATCCGCGAGTTCCATCGCTGTCACCCTGACCAGCCCTCCAAGATCCCCAATGCTGTTGGGGGTGCCAATTTAGAGACCCTGTCATCCGAGGCATCCAGCGATGAGGAAGCTGAGACGGGGTCCTCAGAAGAATTTTAATTTTAGATTTAGAATTAATTTTAATTTTAATAAGATTATGGTGATTGACCGCTCCCCTGCTCTGTGCTTGATGAACTTAACCATGGAACAGAGACTACCTCTATAGAGTTAAATATGTTATTGTTGGTGGATGAGGGTTCTATGGAAGCGGCAGAGAGGTGTGTTAGACTACAACTCTGCATCCTGATCTGGACCCTGGTTTGTCAGGTCACATTGGGTCTAATAAAATTGCCCAAGTTACTAGAGATGAGGGAGGCACCATCCTGGGTGGGATGGACACTGTCTCTCCTAATCAGACCAGGTTTTCCCCAAAAACTGTTCCAATTGTCTACAAAGGACACCTGATTTTTGGGGCACCACCGTGACGGCCAGCGACGAAGCGACGACATGCGACTAAACATTTAATTGCTGGCCAGTTTGGGGAGAGGACCAGAGAATGCTACGGAGTTCGACATCATTTTTGTGTAGTTGCACACCACCTCTGTTAATTTTGGTAACCTCCGACTGACGAAGCCGGGTGTCGTTTGCTCCGACATGAATAATAACTTTACTGAATTTACATTTACTTCTCGCCAGCAGCTTTAGATTGGCTTCTATGTCGCCCACTCTGGCCCCCGGAATGCACTTAACTATGGTCGCTGGAGTCGGCTTCACGTAGCGCAAAACAATTACCAGGGTCGGTTTCTCAGCGGGTGTGCAGCAGGAGCTGAATGATTTCCATTTTTTTTATCCAATGTCTAATATGTGATATTTCCTTTTCCTCTCCTATAATTACTCTCCTTGTCTTTTCTCATGGTCACATTTATTTGGCTCAGTGTAAGTCCAGCATTCCTCTGTGCTCCAAGGACGATGGTGTGGAGAAACTGTCTTCACTCTGGGAGAAGATACAGCTGAAAGGAGCGCACAGCTTCCCAATGACCATGACGCAGCACGCCACACTGCAGCAAAAGGTACCAGAGTTCTCTGTTCTGCCAAACGGTGCACTGTGAATGTAGAACAAAAACTGTTTTTAGTTAGTTACAGGCACGCTATGCTGCTGTCATCCAGTCACAGCAGTGGAAGAAAACATTGACCTGACATTTGTTACTGCAGAAACCAGGAGGGATTTTTAACATTTTGAAGAACTGATTTGATTTAACTGTCAAAGGTCACCGTTGCTACTGCTGCTGCTTACATTCTCTGTTTCTTCTTGTTTTAAAATTGCTGCCTCAGACTCTGCTCATCAACAGCTTTACTTCTCATTTTGTTCCTCCTTTGTTGTTATTTCTTGTGTAGTTTTTATGCCCCCCCGTATTCATCTACAGGTATCACTGCCTTCAGAGCTGCATGCTGCCCTACTGACCTCCAACCCCACTGACCCACTCAACTCGACTCTACCGGCAGCTTATTTTACTTAATATAATGTATTTCTGTGTGTATTTCTTTATTCTACCTATTCTCTCCTCTGCCTGTCCTCTCCCTTCTCCTCTCTCTCTACCCAGCTGACCATCAGCAGGAGGGTCCCCCTACATGAACTCTGTAAAGTGCCTAGAAACAATTTTGATTGTAACAGACGCTATACAAATAAAGATTGATTGATCAGTCTGCATACACACCTCACTGGAGTCTCAAAGTGCATCAGTCCCAGTTTGAGGTCAGCAGATCAGTGGATTTCTTTATTCATTTAATCTTCAAGGACCTGCTGCCCCCCTCCTGGGCTACCACCTTATCGTGGTGGAGGGGTTTGCATGTCCCAATGATCCTAGGAGCTCCGTGGTCTGGGGCTTTATGCCCCTGGTAGGTCCACCCAATGCAGAGAGGTCCTAGGTGAGGGATCAGACAAAGCGTAGCCCAGGACCCCCTAATGATGAGTAACAATATTGGTTCCAAGTTTCACTTGCCTGGATGCGGGTCACCGGGGCCCCCTCCTGGAGCCAGGCCTGGGGGCGGGGCACATTGGCGAGCGCCTGGTGGCCGGACCTCTGCCCATGGAGTCTGGCCGGGCACAGCCCGAAGAGGCAACACGGGACCCCCTTGGGCTCACCACCTGCAGGAGGGGCCAAGGGGGTCAGGTACATTGTGTGTTGGGTGGCGGCCGAAGGCAGAGACCTTGGTGGTCTGATCCCCGGCTGCAGAAACTAGCTCTAGGGACATGGGATGTGAAATGGAATTTGAGTGTGAAATGTAAATTGAGTGCAAAAGGAAGGGTTGAAATGGAAATTTAGGTAGGGTGTGGTGAAGACTGGGGGAGCAGAGGAGTCCGTTTGCCACCTCATGCATTTACAGGAAACAAAGGGGCCCTGAGGTTCAAAGGAGACCTGCGTCAAACAACTGAGGGGGCGGACATTCTCAGCCATTCAACTTCTTGCGCCGGCCGAAACACATGCTGTGGAGGCACCAAACACATGCGGTGCATGCAGCGCACACCTGCTGTGAAGACATCCTGTGTCCACGCCTCGGAGGCGGGCCTTCGGCTATATAAGATCAGAACTGTTTACGTTTAGGGAGAGATCTCTCTGCATGCATCCGTGTATGTATCCTGACCGACTGACTGGAATAAACCATCTCCTACGCAATAACTTAGATTCATCATTTACTTCTCCAAACGGCTAAAATTCTGCGACAGGATGTCACCTCTCTGATGGGAAAGGAGCCTGAGCTGGTGCTCAGAAGTTCCGACTAGATATAGTTGGCCTCACCTCAACGCATAGCAAAGGCTCTGGAACCAGTCTTCTCGAGAGGGGTTGGACTCTACCACTCTGGAGTTGCCAATGGTGAGAGGCGATGGGCAGGGGTGGCAATTCTTGTTGCCCCTAGCTCAGTGCCTGTATATTGGAATTTACCCTGGTGGATGAGAGGGTAGCCTCTCTTCACCTTCGGGTGGGGGGACGGATCCTGACTGTTGTTTGGGCCTATGATCCAAACAGCAGTTCAGCGTATCCACCCTTTTTGGAGTCTTTAGAGGGAGTGCTGGAGAGTGCTATTTCTGGGGGTTCCCTCGTCCTCCTGGGTGACTTCAATGCTCACGTTGGCAGTGACAGTGTGACCTGGAGAGGTGTGATTGGGAAGAACGGTCCCCCTGATTTGAACCCGAGTGGTGTTTTGTTGTTGGACTTCTGTGCTCGTCTCAGATTGTCCATTACAAACACCTTGTTCAGGCATAGAGGCGTCTACATGTGCACTTGGCACCAGGACACTTTAGGCTGCAGATCGATGATTGACTTTGTGGTTGTGTCATCGGATTTGCGCCCGCATGTTCTGGACACCCGGGTGAAGAGAGGGGCAGAGCTGTCAACTGATCACCACCTGGTGGTGAGTTGGCTCCGATGTTGGGGAAAGATGCCGGACAGACCCGGCAGACCCAAATGTATTTTGAGGGTCTGCTGGAACACCTGGCAGAGTTTCCTGTCAGAAGGAGCTTCAACTCACACCTCCGGGAGAGCTTTGACCATATCCCAGGGGAGGCGGGGGACATTGAGTCCGAGTGGACCATGTTCCATGTCTCCATTGTTAAGGCAGCTGACCAGTGCTGTGGCCGCAAGGTGGTTGGTGCCTGTCGTGGCGGCAATGCCCGAACCGTCAAGCTGAAGAAGGAGTCGTATCGGGCTTACTGGCCTGTGGGACTCCTGAGGCAGCAGATAGGTACTGGTAGGCCGAGTGGAGTGCAGCTACGGCGGTTGCCGAGGCAAAGACCCAGGCATGGGAAGAGTTCGGTGAGGCCATGGAGAACAACTTTCGGACAGCCTCGAAAAGGTTCTGGACCACCATCCGGCATCTGAGGAAGGGGAAGCAGTGCACTGTCAACGCTGTGTATAGTGGCGATGGTGTGCTGCTAACCTCAACTCGGGATGTTGTGGATCAGTGGATGGAATACTTCGAGGACCTCCTTAATCCCACTGATGCGCCTTCCAGTGAGGAAGCAGGGCCCGGGGACCTGGGGACAGGCTCTTGTATCTCCGGGGCTGAAGCTGCCGAGGTAGTCAAAAAACTCCTTGGTGGCAAGGCCCTGGGGGTGGATGAGATCTGCTCAGAGTTCCTGTCATGGTTGACTCGACTCTGCAACATCGTGTGGACATTGGGGGCGGTGCCGCTGGATTGGCAGACTGGGGTGATAGTCCCTCTTTTTAAGAAGGGGGACCGGAGGGTGTGTTCCAACTATAGGGGGATCACACTCCTCAGCCTCTCTGGTAAGGTCTATTCAGGGGTACTGGAGAGGAGGGTCCGCCAGATAGTCAAACCTCGGATTCAGGAGGAGCAATGTGGTTTTCGTCCTGGGCGTGGAACAGTGGAACAGCTCTACACCCTCAGCAGGGTCTTCGAGCATGCATGGGAGTTTGCCCAACCAGTCCACATGTGTTTTGTGGACTTGGAGAAGGCATTCGACCGTGTCCCTCGGGGGTTCCTGTGGGGGGGTTCCTCCGAGAGTATGGGGTGCCTGGCCACCTGATACGGGCCGTCCACTCCCTGTACAATTGGTGTAAGAGTTGGGTCCGCATTGCTGGCAGTAAGTCGAACTTGTTTCCAGTGAGGGTTGGTCTCCGCCAGGGCTGCCCTTTGTATCCGATTCTGTTCCTAACTTTTATGGACAGAATTTCTAGGCACAGTCATGGTGTTGAGGGGGTCCGATTTGCAGTAATGCGGACTCTGCACCGGTCCGTTGTGGTGAAGAGAGCTGAGCCAAAAGGCAAAGCTTTCGATTTACCGGTCCATCTTCGTTCCTACCCTCACCTATGGTCATGAGCTTTGGCTTATGACCGACAGAACAAGATCACAGGTACAAGCGGCCAAAATGAGCTTCCTCTGTAGGGTGGCTGGGCTCTCCCTTAGAGATAGGGTGAGAAGCTCTGCCATCCGGGAGGAGCTTGGAGTAGAGCCGCTGCTCCTCCGCGTTGAGAGGAGCCAGATTAGGTGGCTTGGGCTTCTAGTTAGGATGCCCCCTGGACGACTCCCTGGTGAGGTGTTCAGGGCATTTCTCTCCGGTACGAGGCCCCCAGGAAGACCCAGGACACGTTGGAGAGACTATGTCTCTCGACTGGTCTGGGAATGCCTATGGATCCCTCCGGACGAGCTGGAAGAAGTAGCTGGGGAGAGGGAAGTCTGGGCCGCTCTGCTTAGGCTGCTGCCCCTGCGACCCGACCCCGGATAACAGTAGAGGATGGTATGGTATGGTATGGTATGGTATGGTATGGTATGGACCTGCTGCCACCACCATCATCACCACCATCCACAGGGGAGATGGACCTTCTGGGCGACCTTGAGTGTTCCCTTTATTTCTGGTGGAGATTTAGTTTCCCTTCGTGTCTCTTCCATTAAGTTTAGAGTGATGAGGAACCTGAGCCACCCTTTCGTCTCCTCTGAAGCCATCAGCTTTCTCACAGCTGTCTTGGTGCCCTCCCACACTTGTCTCCTCACTCGCTGAGTTTGTGAGGACGAGCTGCTCCAGGCAGATTTCCAAATGTCATATTCCCTTCACCCTGGACTGTAGAGCAGGGAGCAGCAACAGCAATGAACCAGTGATGGACCTGCACACACACACATACATACAGACACACACACACTACATACCGTATTTTCACGACTATAAGGCGCACCTAAAACACTGAGATTTTCTTAAAAATTGACGGTGCGCCTTATAATATGGTGCGCCTTGTGTGTGGACTGAGTTCCGAAATCTGCTGTGCGCCTTTGGTGGGTGCACTACGGTAAACGCTCCGCCAATCGATTAGCGGCACACCTACGCGTAAGGATCCCATAAAATGGCGCCGGTCAAGCGAGACGCGTATGAATGAGGCTGACTGAAACTGCAGGCCATCGAATATGCGGCTGAAAATGGCAATCAAGCAAACTTAGTGTTTTCGCTTTATGAGGCGGCGGCATCTCTCCATACGCGCAAGGACAACTGTTGCGCAGCGGTGCCCGCGGATTACCAGGAGAGGGTGGCCATCTTCCGCACCCACTGCCGCAACAAGATAACCGCGCCCAGCCACATCACCAACATGGATGAGATCCCTCTGACTTTTGACATCCCTTTGACCCACAAAGTGGAGAAAAAGGGACCAGCACGGTGGCGATAAGCACAACGGGGCACGAGAAGTCGTCGTTCACCGTGGTTCTCGGCTGCCACGGAAACGGACAGAGCGCTGGATGACGGAAAATGAACACTCCTTCACAAAGACTATGAGGCAGCGGCGAGCAAGATATGCCACCATATGCGGGTGGATTGTAGACGCAGGGGCTATGATACCGTGTTCATGTATTGTAAGAGCTTTCACAAAATCAACACTGAACTGGAACCGGTTGGTGAGTCCGATTCAGATGATTAAGAAGAGGAATTCGGGATGTTGGACAGTGAAATAGTGCAGCTGTTTAATTGAGATACAGAATATGAAAACTTTGATGGTTTTGTGGCGGAAGAATGAATATTTTGTTCAATAAATGTGTCGAAACTCACTGTTTTACTTCCGTTGTCATTTTTTACAGTATGTTTCAGCATGCGCCTAATAATACGGTGCGCCTTATGTACAGAAATAGCACCCATAACTGAGACTGCGCCTTTTAATATAGTGCGCCTTATGGTCGTGAAAATACGATACATATATACATACATACATACATACACACACACACACACACACACACACACACACATACATACATACATACACTCTCTTTCTCTCTCTATCTCTGGACTGAGGGGGGCTGGATGGAGTGGAGCAGCAGGATAAACGAGAACCAGGTGTGCTATTTGCAGCCTGAAAAGTGCAGCCTGGACGTGCGTCACGGAACTCTGTGGTCTTCAGGACAAACATGTTGAGAAATCCTGATTGTAATTTCTTTGGAAAAATTGACAAGACTGAGGCCACAATGGAGGGCAATCAACATGTGGACCATAGAGGAAAATGCACTCACATAAAGGCCCCTGGTCTACACCAGATGGGCCACTTCCATTGTGGTTATCAGGTCTTGCTCAACAACACACGAAAATCAGAATTTGACAAAACTAACAAGAAAACAACAATTTCACAGGAGCTGCTGATATCATCAACTACAAATCACATTTAAAATGAATCTGTTTAACATCTGTACAAACTATTCATCATCAGTGACACAGTACCAAAATATTCATTTTTCTTGCAATTTAAGGACCATTCTGAGAAGTGAGCACATTTTGGCTGGTCCTCACAACTTCAAAGAACTGTCTGAGGGTTGACAGATGGTTTAAAGGATCAGGTCAGAATTGCGTCAGTGTGGGAAAAGGGTTTTTTCATTACTGACACTCATGGATACGTGTCCATGAAATTTTGGAGCTGTTAAGTTCCTCTCAGGTTAGTGTGTGTGTGTGCGTGTGTGTGTGTGTGCGTGTGTGCGTGTGTGTGTTCCATCAGATGATTTACCTTCCCATCTAGATAACTTGGAAATGACTGCTCCCCTGTGATCAGAGGCCTAACTCCATCCTACTTGGGGGAGCTAGTGACACTTTATCAGCCCAATAGACCACTCCGCACTCACAATGCTGGTCTACTTGTGGTCCCCAGAGTCTCTAGGGGTAGAATGGGGGTCCGAACATTTAGCTACCAGGCCCCCCCTGCTGTGGAACCAGCTCCCTGTCCAGGTACGGGAGGCTGACTCCATATCTGCTTTTAAGATTAGACTTAAAACCTACCTCTTTGAAAAGCTTATTGTCACTAATTCTGTAGTTCCAGTTACTATCCTAGACAGACAAATTATCATACTTATTTTACTTAATATAATGTATTTCTGTATGTTCTACCTATTCTCTCCTCTACCTGTCCTTTCCCCTTCTCCTCTCTCTCTACCCAGCCGGCCATCAGCAGGAGGGTCCTCCTACATGAGCCTGGGCCTGCTCAAGGTTTCTTCCTGTTAAAGGAGAGTTTTTCCTTGCCACTGTTGCTTGTTGGGGGACAGGCCCTGGGATTCTGTAAAGCGCCTAGAATCAATTTTGATTGTAACAGACGCTATACAAATAAAGATTCCTTGTTCCCCTGTGTTCACCTGAGTTCCTCTGTAATCGCCTGTGTTCACCTGAGTTCCTCTGTAATCGCCTGTGTTCCCCTATCTTCACCTGTATCTTCCATGTCTGTCTTCAGGACCTGGACAGCCTCCAGATTGAGCTGGAGGAGGTGCGCTTCTTAGACCTGTTTGCCTACAGTGAGGAGGGGGGCGGCTGGCTGTGTTTCATGTGCAGCAACCCTGAGAAGGCCACAGGTGACACACACACTTCTGTATACCTCCCAAAACCCCGCGCTCCCACCTGTGTTTTTACCACTTGATACTATACTAAGCTGCCGCTTCAGTGCTGATGATGTGGTGATGATGCCCCCCTGTTGTGTGGAATGTGTGGAAGTACACACCTGTGGAGTGATCCTGTAGAGAAACACACTGATGTATTTCAGAGGTGATCTTTAATGACACCTGAAAGTCACCTGACCCGACGGAACATCGTCATTCAGCTGTCAGAAGACAGAAGCATCCGGGTTAAGGTCAGCAGCATCAGCAGCCTGTAAACCTGCTGACTGGCTCCACAGAAGCACATGGTGTTCCTACTGAAGGTTAAGGTGTTCCCAGAGAAGCTTAAGGTATTCCCAGTAAAGTTTATGGTCTTCCCAGTAAAGCTTAAGGTGTTCCCAGTAAAGATTAAGGTGTTTCCAGTGAAGGTTAAGGTGTTCCCAGTGTAAGTTACAATGTTCCCAGCTTCTCTGCTGTTTCCACTGGTACAGAAATCCCTTTGATGTTGTGCATTCGTCCATGCACGTGCAGCAGCATGGAGTACCTACAGAAGTAGTTGAGCTTTAGGCCTCAATGTAAAACAAGCATGCATGCATGCATGCGCACACCCTCATGCATACACACCTAGATTTACTCCCACGTTTACTCTCCTGATTCAAAAATGAGGATCTCCAACTGGACTGAATTACAGAAAGATACAGCAGATCCAGGAGGCTTTGAAGAGCAGGGAAACATTTGTGTCTCTGGCTGGAACTATGATCCTTTATGAGTCTCAGATGTCAACCTTTAATCCATCGTCCAGCTTCTCTGATGTGTAGAGTTCAGATCCAGCAGCAACACCTGCAGCTGCAGCGCTACACTTGGGCTGGATGCACCACAGCTGCCTGTCAGCAGGGGGCGCTGGTCACGTGATCTCACGCAAACCTTCCCCCACTGTTTTTCGCCTCCTGCTTTGAAGTTGGCGCCAACACGTACTGGGAAGAGAGGGTTAATGAATGGTCATACTGGAACAGAGAAGGTAAATGACTGGTTATACTGTGACAGAGGGGTAAATGGACTGGTCATACTGGAACAGAGAGGATAAATGACTGGTTATGCTGGGACAGTTAGGATTAATGACTGGTTATACTGGGACCGAGAGGGTTGCTTTCTTTGAAATCATTTTCCTGGAATTGTTGCTGGGGTGAATTTTCTTCTTGGATTAAATCAGATCTGGTGACAATATGACATCCAAGTAATTATCGGATGGATGTGATCTGACTCCCTGCTGCTGTTTCTTTTTCACACTGTTGTAGTGTTAATGAGTGTCTGAGGTGCGAACTGATGCCACCAGCTGGATCTTTACCTCCTGTGTGACTGTGCAGGTGTGAAGGAGGGGCAGCCTCTGATGGAGGGGAAGCTGAAGGAGAAGCATGTCCGCTGGAAGTTCATCAAGCGCTGGAAGACTCGTTACTTCACCCTGGCAGGAAACCAGCTTCTCTTCAGGAGAGCCAAAGCAGTACGTAGCCAATGAGGACACACACTCACACACATTCACAGGGGGTGGAGCTTCCCAACTGTACGTGTAAGCGTGGGACAGACGGGAAGAACTGAGTCACCTCGCTTGGAACTGAACAATTAAGATTGTGAGCAATATTTCTGTTATAGGAATCAGGAAGTGTGATCAGTCCTTTGCTGACTCCTGTTATGAAATAAAAGGGACCCAAAGAACCTTAATAAATGATTAATTAAGGTTCATAAGCCCAATGTGTTGTAAATATTTATAGCCCATACTCAATCATGACTTATTGTTTTAATCACAAATATTTAGATTACCATCACTACATGTTATAAAATGCTGATTCAGCACATTAAGTTAATAAAAGTTGAATTTATACGAGTGTAAATAATCATGTGTGCAGATGGTCCTGCTCACACAGATGTTACAAACACTGACGTTGTTGCTTTTAGAGATGAGACAATGTGATGTGACCTCATGTTCTGCAGAGACAGCGTCATCAAAGAAAGGCCAATATTTGAGTGTCTCCAGGTGGACGCGGGAACCTTCTTGTTTCCATGGTTATCGTTCATGTTTACATGGAGCTGAAGGAGTTTATGTGGAGCTGGTTGAGCTGTTGCTGAGGGAGGCTGATGTTTCACATTTGCTCCACACAGCTCAGATGAGGAAACACCAACAGTTCTCCGCTCTGGAATAAAGGTTCCTCTGAACAGTCTCTGAAGTCCAGCATGCTCTGCTGGGGTGCACCTGCTGCCACTGACCTTTGACCTCCAGCATGTGTGTTCATCAGCATTAAAGGTCGGAGCAGACGAGGCAGTGATTTACACACAGAACTTCAAATCCATCAGAACGGTGGTGGTGCTGCAGAACAGTCCAGTCTAGACTCAAGATTCTGCCTCAAAAATGGGCTTCCAGGGTCTGGGTCTTTGCTGAGTCACAAGCTAACTGGAGAAATTAGAGGTCAATGTTTCCTTAAACTGACCCTATTCAGTATTATTAAATAATAGTATTTACTGCCATTAGACAGGGTCCCAGAAGATGTTTTTCTTGTTCTCTTCATGTTTCCTCACCCGTCTTCCACAGAAAAATGAGCTGGAGGACGTCCCCATTGAGCTGAGCAAAGTGCAAAGTGTGAAGGTGAGCACAACCTCTTGCCTCAGCTTCAGCAGCACATTAACCCTGTCTGAAGGTTATTGCCTGTCTTTCCTTCTGAAGATTGTAGCCAGGAAGCGACGTGATCGCAGCCTGCCTCGAGCCTTTGAGATCTTCACCGACAGCAAGACGTACGTGCTGAAAGCTCAGGATGAGAAGCACGCGGAGGAATGGCTGCAGTGCATCAATGTGGCCGTGGCCCAGGCCAGAGAGAGGGAGAACCACGAGGCCACCACCTACCTGTGATGCAACAGCTGACCTCTGAGCTCAATGTGAACTGAACGATGAGGAGCTGCTATCTCCTTTAGCAGTAATACTGAGCTAGCAGTGCAGATGCTGACAGAAGAGAACAGCAGACAGGAACTGGTGGAGGAGCAAAGACTGTTAGTTTAGCGTAAAACCTCAAGACAAAGAAAACCCTAACCTGGCTCAGTGTAGGGAGGCAACATGTTTGTATAGAGCTAGAGCCTCAGATTGACAGGTCAGAATGTGAAGGTTCAAGCCCCACCTCCAACACATACAAGCTAGTCACATCTCAGTTATTTTATTACCAAATGTTATGATCACTGCAATGTTCTGATTCCCTGCAATAATGAATGTGTGGATGTGTGTGGGTGTGTCAGTGTGCATCTGTATGCAGTGGGTGGAGGAAGGAGTTCTGGTTACTGGTACCCTGATTGGTCTTCCAGCGCTTCAAGGATTTAAAAGCTCCACTTGACTTCCAAGATGGCCTCTCCATCTTTCCTCCATGCGGCAGTTCTACATCGTTCCATTTTACCATTATGGAACAGAAGCATTCATGTTTGTAAGCAGCAGTCTGGGGTGAGAGGCCCCTTTCTTTGGCTGATTTCTTTTTCTCCTGTTTTCATGTGAGGAAATTGGAAGATACCCATCTGTATGTTGTTTATTTGTTTGCGAGGCCCGGTCAGGGAACTTAACTTCTTTTGTTTGTTATTTTGGGATGTGCTCACACCTGAAGCAAATAAAGGTTGCTTTTATTTACAAAATGATGGTTGGAGTGTTTGGGTATAGGCCAATTTATGTTACAAACGTTTCCCCTAAATTTTTGGTGTGGTGAGATTGTTTTACTTGCTGTGATATGCGAAGATGGAGACTGTGTAAATATTCACCAACACAACCAGAAACTCTTCACAAATCTGAATCTATGTCTGTTTCCTGTTTCATTGGCAGAGGTTTGGGGAGGCGTGTCATCTGACTACAGAGGGGGCAGGATTTAGTTTTCTGGAGATCGCTCATATTGATCTATGAACGTTGTTGACAGGCCGGAGCTGCTCCAGTTCAGATCTGACTCGGTTCTGCCCCTGACTGACTGATCTGCAGCCAGTCTTCTGTTTTTATGATCACTGCTGTGCTTTTATTGAAACCATCATAGAGAAACATGTCCGTCTGTCCCACAGTGTCTGGGGTTGTGCTGGTGCCTTCACTCTGTAGTTTTCTGATCCTTGTGTTTTGATTTGATTTTTTTTTATGGTAGACTTCTTTCAGAATTGAATGTTTTTCTTATCTGAGGACAGAATTTACACCAGTGTAAATTGCACCCTGTGCACGGCCAGGGTGAAACCAACATTGAGCAATGCTGGAGGTAACTGCATTTCCTGTGGAGGACATTTTGCATGTTGTCACCCTGGACAGCCCCCTGGACAGACCCTGGGAGACCTATGAACACCAGAGGAGCAGAAGGGCATGTTCAGAGGTCCCTGCTGGACTGGGGAGCTTGGAAAGTGCAGCAGCATCAACAGCTGACACTGACCTTTAGACTGTGAGCTGCTGGCGTTGTCCTTCGGCAGAACCTAAACTCTGAGGGGAGACGGTCGTTTCCCCACCACACCCATTCAGGGTCAAGGAGGCACATGCAGCTTGTTCCCCTTCGTAGTCTGAAGTGAACAGAATGGGTCTGACACACATGGGAGGTAGGGGCAAACATGAGCGACAGGGTTCCGAATGACTGGAGACCCTAGTCTAAAAGATCATTTAATGTTTCAATTTCAAACCAGAAGATTTCTACTGGAATCACACTCTGCAGGACAGAATGTCAGGACTCCCGTCGGACTCACATCTGCACCCTTCTGCGTGTTTGAGGACTGAAAGGAGGGATTTCCTCTCAGAATGCTTATAGTTGCTGCGAGAATCTGAAGGTGAGAAACCTTCATGTGCAGTTAAAGCTCCTGCAAATCTTTGGGGAGTCGGCCCGGGTATTAGACACCTGAACATACCTTGTCCAAGACTGAGTTGTTTCGGTATAAGAGCGCCCCCTGTCGACTCTACACATATTGCGTGAAACCCTTATTTCAAAGAAAGTGCGAGCCAGTGTAATTACTCATTTATTACTCAATAAAAATCGGGACATTAACAAGTGCAGACTACAAACCAGTGTAACAAATCAAAGACAATAAAATGTTTTAAATCAAGTCTGCATCTCCTGCAAAGAAAAAAAAAAACCTTTTGAAACCATATAAACAGCTTTAGCAATGATCCAAAAATAAGTCACCTGCCTTTCTCGGTGTTCAAACATATCTCCATTACACATTTCATTCTGTCCTTCCAGCCACTCTTTTGCTTTTATAAATCAAAGCATTCATATTTTCAGTGGATCCTGATCCATCTTTACACTGTAAATAAGGTCCGTTTTAAAGTCCACAACTTTATCATGCTAGCGCCGTCAGCGGGAATGAGGAATCACTTAAAAAAAGCCTTTATCTGGAGTTTACCACAGGTTTTGACTGACATCCATTTGGTTTAAACCAGGCGATGGTCCTGGTGGATCAACGTCGGTGCCTGCCGTGGCCCGAGTGCCCGCTGCTGCCGTGGTGTTTGCTCTTGTGGCTGCGTTCCCTCTCCCTGTCATATGACCGAGAGCGCTCCCTCTCCCTTCTCTCGCCGCGGTGGCCAGCGGCTCGCTCATGTTTGTGTTTCTTTGAGAGTTCATAAGAGCCACGCTCTCGCTCCCGTTCTCTATCTCGATCTCGCTCGACTTTAACTGGAGTGCGTGAGCGTGACCGAGAGCGCTTTCTCTTGTGACTTGACCCGCCGCTGTTCCCATGGCGTCCACTGGCTTTGGAGTCACTGTTGCCATGGTGGCTGGCCTTGGATTTGAGATGGGGGAGGAGGGGTGAGGGCAGATGTCGACGAGGTGATGGACTACGACTGTGAGAGCGCGAGTGTGAACTGTAGGTTCCCGAGTGACTACGCCTGCTGTTGTAACTGAAATGACAGTGACCATGAGAACAGAACTCAGCTAAAAGCAGTAAATGCAGGAGGAGGGGGGTGTCTTACTGTCTGCGAGGGGAGCGGGATCGAGATCTGGAGCGTGATCTAGAGCGACTTCTGCTCCTGCTGTTCCTCCCGATCTTCACATCCTTCCTCAAACTGGAAGACAAACGAGCATCAGCAACATAGCGGCACACCAGCTGGGGTGCTACTGAGCAAGGCTTACCCGTTGTGCGGACTCTTGCTGATCTGCGTGCGGGTGTCAGGCTCCTTCTTCGCCGCTTTGGCAGTGGGGGGGTTGGGAGACTTCTCTTCTACTTTAACCACATTTGGAGAGCAGGGTTTAGAGGCGGGGGAGAAGCCTCCAACGGCAAGCGCAGGGGTCCCATCAGGATTGAAACCTTTGGCCTTCAGCTTGGCCTCTGCCAGGAACACCTTCCTCCGCTCTACTTCCTTTTCAAGTTGGTCATAGTTGGGCTGCATTAAACAAGAATCTAAATATTAGAAACTTTCACGAGCAAGGCTGAAGGTCTTCGTTTCTTTGGGGAGTGGAAGCCTGAACAGACCTTCTTCCTGCTGTAGAGTCGTAGGGTGGTGACACAGATCTCCTTGATTTCTTCCTCAGTGGCTCCAAAAAGCAGGTACCAATGAGGTCTGCATGGAAGGGGTATCTACACAGGAAAACCACTAGTATACAAGGTGCTCTGGTCTGATTTAGAAATGGCTGCAGTCTAATGTTTGCTCATACCTGCAGAGCTCGGGCAGCAAGGAATATGCAGGCACAGGCGATAGTCTCAGGCTGGAACCTCACAAACACATTAGTCCTCAGGCTATCATTCATGTAGTTCCTAAAATGGACAAAACACTTTGGCTTCACACCTCGACTCATGAAACAACTCTGATTAGCATCTATTTGGCATTATCCTCCATTTACTTTAAGCTAAGCAACTGATTTACACACATCAATTCAAGAAAGGCTGTTTTAGTAAAACCATTTGGTGCCAAAGTACCCTAACCCAAAATTTGGAATGAACCGTATTTAACTTTGTCCAACTCTCAGGGATCTAGAGGCGACATGTCATAGGTAGAGCATGAACACGTGATCAGGTTGGTGCAGGGTGGTGGGGGTGCATGTGTTGCATGCATGGCAGCTACAGGCTGGAATCAATGACAGGCTGATGCAGCCAAGGCATCAGTGGGACATCCTGAGACATGTGAAGATGATGTTGAGCCCAATGGAGGACGAGTGTCCAAATGTGCTCCGACTATGCTGGCAACCGGCAACTGAGACTGAACATGAAACCATGAAGAAAACAAGAATAAATGTCCATAATGTGATGGAAAACAGGAAGGGGACAAGACCTACAGAAGCAATGTTCACCCCCAAAACTTCATGCACATTTTCAGGGACCATGACTGTTGAGGTAAATTCAGCCATGACAGAGTGAAACCTCCATGTTTTGCTCGTCAGCGGACCCTCGTCCGTCTGTGGCTCTGAGGTTTTTTATAGGTGCTGCACATGAATTCCTTCCTGTCCAAGCTGCTTTAACAGACGTAACCTGAAGCGACTGCTATGAATGAGCCTGCTAACTCAACGCTAACAATCATGGGCCACTGATTTAGACTGCCGAGAGCCATCCTGGGGGGCCAAAGCTGAGAACTGGATCAGCCTGTAAGACAGACACACGTCTGGACACCATGTCAGTGTGGAAGGACACAGTGTACAATGGTGTATATACACTATAAATCTGAAGTAGGCAGCTCAAAAAAGGTTAGTTTACTTTACAGCTAAATGCAAGTAAACTAGGAAAAATGTATGTGTAGCTACTTGACACAAGTATTAGTCACATCCTTGTAGCAAGACCAAAAAAATACAAATCCTTTGACCCCAAGAGAAAACAAGATGATGGCAGCTGTACGGAAAGGCCCGCCCCCTTCAGTGAATCTTGACATTGGGATTGGCTGTCAGGGCGGGAGCAGCCAGCCAATGGGGGCAGCTTGCCGAGTTCATGTGGTTGGAGTAGGCAGAGTTCAGAGGTTCTTTATGTGACTTACCAGCACGGACTACCCTTTAATCAAAGAGTAGAGAGAAAGGACAAAGTTAAACCGTGTTCACAGCATCATCATTCAAAAGAATTATCATTCAGAAGACGCGATAAGGGGAAGACAGGGGGACACACCATGGCCTGCCCCATCACATGACAGAGCGGGTGGAAAGGTGAGGTCTCGGTCAGACCTGGGCTAAATACTTTAATAGGTGTCCAGGCACAGTTTGACACGGTCAGACACCAAAGCATCTGCAAGCATTTCAACCATTTAAAACTGATTTGGCCCAGGTCTGTTTGCACTTCCATGACAGACTGCTCCTGCTGTAGAGATGTTGGGAACTCACCAGGCCGTCTGGACCAGGATCTGATTCTTCTCGCACTCCAGCACCTGAAGGTACATGACGATGATCTGGAACAAAGACAGGCATGTTCAGGCGCAGCGGTCAACCATAGGCGTATAACACACCTTAAGACTACAGGTGTGAGCAACTCACCTTGTGTGGGTGCTTGACGTGCACACAGAAGCCCAGCTCCTTCAGGACCCGCCGCTCAGCTTTGATGACTTGGTTTTTGGTATTAATGTAGTTCTGATCAAGTATCAATGGACTTGGAGTCCTGGTTTGTAAAGGAATCAAAATAAAATCATGTTTCTCTCCTTAAAAGTAAATGTGCCCTTTGGACTTAATCAACTTTTTTTTCCTTTCCAACCAACTCGGAGCAGCTAGTTTCTCTCTGAATGCCTGACAGTTTGTGGGGGTTTGAGACTCCTGTGGTTCCAGTAAAAACTTTGGGATCAGATAGTCCTCAACCACATCACCCAGTGTCACAGCTTTAACAGAAATATCAAATCACCATTTCAAGTCTTTAAGGCCACATGAGAATCTGACAGTATTGTCTACAGCTCCCAGTGAGACAGTGGCATTCGCCTTCAACTTTCCCAACACCAAAATTCAACATATACATCCTACTGTACAAATGGATGTATCCCATTACCACTCACAGAACACGACATCCAAGTCATACTCCTTTCAAGGTCACAACCTTTTATTGCACACGGGGGAACTTAAATATTTTATAACTATTTTATAAAACAAATATGTGGAACTGTATATTTAGAGGCAGTCAGCCAAAACTCTCACCTGTTTTCAGATTTACAGGTACACTTACATGGAAAACTGCTCCAGGTATTGAAACTCACTGTTCCTACATGTACCTTTACTCAGCAGTACTTTAACATACTGCACTTCCTGTCTGAGCCAAAGCAGCAACCTCAATGATGACTTTGAGGTGAGATTTCTAGAAAAGCCATGAGCAACAGTTGGTGAACGGATTTATGCTCTTAAAGCACACAGGAAATGCATGGTGAGGAGCAGTCAAAGACTACATTACCCAACAGTCCACAGATTGATGGACAGCTACCCAAAAGTTTAAGACTGAACCACAGAAGTCCTCAAGGTGCCCCAGGGGCCAAGGACCTTCGGCCAACCTGTCATCCCCGATCCCAGTGGCCCACGGTGGCTCAGACCATGGGCGTCTCCCGCAGGAGGGGTGGGGTGGCCCTGGGGGAGGAGAGAGCCCCCATTGCACCATGGTTGTCATGCCGACTGCTTCATCTTACGTACCATTCCACATCACCCAGGCTTTGGTAAATGTAGCTGGTCGCTGTTAGTTGGTTGCAAGGGAAAAAAAAGCCAAGTTAATGCCAGGGCCTATAGTACAGACATGTACAGAGTACTTTAATGACAAAGGCACACATGTGAATGCTGTAATGCCTCTGTAGTGTGCAAAAGAGCACTCCACTGTTCAGTGAGATAGCAAATCAGTGAAATCAAGCTTGCATGTGGACAACTACACTTCAGAAACTGAAAAACTTTAAAATGGTTGAGTACATGATCAACAGAAAGGTACATCACAGTAAAAACAGGTTAACATTGTATATTTCAGAAATGGACACTGAACAAATGAAAACATTGAATTGTTGATCAATCCAAGAGTAGATGTAGATACTTACTTTTTGCCTCTGAGCTGTCGTAGGTGGTGGAAAACATTGATGACATCTCGTATTCGACGTGGTGCTTCTTCGATCTTGGAGGCCAGGTTTATACACGCCATGGCAACAATCTGGAAAAGAATGACACCAAGTAGATTTAGAGGCCACCTTAAATGACAGTTAGGACAATCACCCACATCCTGACATCCTTCACGTAGTGTTTCCATAACAACATATCCTGAGTCACCTTCTAGAGCAGCTGCCGCTATAGACACTGAGATATATATATGTATATATATATACACACACACACACACAACTACACCTATAAAACAACCCTACGTCACATGGGTAAACGCACTATTTTTCACTTCATCTAAAGCACAAATACATGTGGAATTGTTTTAGTTGCCTATTAATGACTCTAGGCGTATTGTCTTTGTTCACAAACTGGAGCTACAACGTATCGGTAACATGGCTGCCACAAACGTAACCACAACGCAAAGCTAAGCTAGCACTGACACGTAATCTCGGGCTCACAATCGTTCGAATTCCGCCCAGACTTACCTCAAAACTGTGCTTGACGAAGGACTTTGAGTAGAAAAAACGATGAAACAACACCTGTCCCGTTGCCATCGCAACCTGTCGACGAGAATACAGGATGACTTTGCTGCTCCGGCTAACTAAGGCAGGCCAGCACAATGGATAGGCGCCATTTTAACCCATTCACATTAGCGCCAATGCTAACGTTAGCGAAATGCTATCAACAAGGTAATACGGCTTTTCGAGGAGAATGGTTGACAACATGATACCTGGGGTAACCGGAGGAGAATACCCGCTGATTGAATCAGTTCACATCCCAGAATACGAAGGTCGGTTTCTGTATTCAAGTCGAGGCCATCGAGCATCGATGGCGTCGGAGAAAGCCTTTCGTCGGGTATAAGCGAATTGTCGATGGTGAGGAATACTTCTGCGTAAACTTTATCTCCAATGAGGATGCCATCGTTGTTGGTGGAAGCATTCGAAGATACAGAAAGAGGACCCGCGGCCATATTCTGGAGGGAAAAGCAGTCGTTAAAAAGCTAACACGCAGCCGGCCTCGACGCAACGTTTTTCAGCTTTCCGAGTGCCTGGCAGTGACGTCACCGCGGTACAAGGAACGTTCGTGCTCCGGCAACGTGACTCGTGAGCACATCCGCACCGCGCGCCCTCCACCCTGTTCTTCATTTGTGGTTAATGTGGCCGCTGTCCTTTATGGGTCATTACTGCCTCCTGCTGGTGTGACACAGTCATATGTTATATTGTTATAAATATTAATAGAAATAACTGTTGTTACTGTACACAGAAGTAGAATGACAACTCATCTTTCTATCGCAGCGGTTGTTCACAGACGCATTCGTTTGAAATGTTATTAAGATTACGTAAAAGGCACAGGAGTAAACGCCACCGGAGCAACCGTAATTGTGACGTAATTTACGGGAAAGTCCAGACTTTTTAGGATATTAATCCGCATAATTACAAAAAGCCACTTAAGTTTAGCTTAATAGCAATGATTATGAGCAATATGAATATGAACGTCAAACACAATGTATAACAAGCCTGCAATTCGGAAACTTTAGATTTTACCATCTTGTATAATGTGCAGACTTTAGATTGTAACACCTTGTATGTCAGGCGCCTTGTCAGTAAATAAGAAGATAAACCCTGTTTATTCTGACAGTCAGAAGCGTAAATGATCTCTTTGTGACAGCTGGAGTCAAAAAAAACCTAGCCCCATGTGGAAACCACGAGGAGAACGTTGTGTTCATTTCGGTCCGGTCCTGGGTTGAGAGACACTCTAATAACTCAAACGGGCGGCAGGGGCGAGGGGGTTCGATACGTTGGAGTTTCATGGCCCACTTTGGGCCACTCAGTAGCAGCTGATCATCCTTTAAATTCTCTGAGAAACACCGTGTTGAAAATATGACACCAAGTATTAAGGAAATTCTGAAGGCATCTCTCTCTCTCTTAGTGTGAGTGAGGACAGAAATCTCACCATCGAAGTCTACAGAAAACCTACACATACTGACCAGTACCTCCAGTTTGACTCTCACCACCCACTGGAACACAAGTTGGGAGTGATCAGAACTCTCCAACACCGGGCCAGAGAAATACCCACCACATCCCAAGGCAGAAAGAAGGAACAGGACCACATTAAGACAGCTCTCAAAACATGTGGCTACCCAGACTGGGCCTTCACCAGGACCTCAAGAAAGCGAGACCTCAGCAAAGGAGAGGAGGAGAGAAACAAACGCCGCAGCGTTTCCATCCCCTACCTGTCTGGAGTCTCGGAGAAGTTTAGGAGGATCCTCCAGAAACACGACATACCGGTTCATTTCAAACCCAGCAACACTCTCAGACAGAGGTTAGTACACCCAAAGGACAAGGCACCAAGACCCAAACAAAGTAATGTTGTTTATGCTGTACAGTGCCAGGAGGAATGCAAGGAACTGTACATTGGGGAAACCAAACAACCTCTCCGCAGAAGAATGGCACAACACAGACGTGCCACCTCTTCGGGTCAGGATTCAGCAGTCCACTTACACCTAAAGGAGAGTGGGCACTCCTTCGAGGACAGCCAAATACGGATACTGGCCAGAGAAGACCGCTGGTTTGAAAGGGGGGTCAAGGAAGCTATCCATGTTAAATTGGAGAAACCATCCTTGAACAGAGGTGGTGGCCTGAGGCACTTCCTATCACCCACATACAATGCAGTCCTCCACTCCTTCCAACAGCAAAACAAACATTCACACCATTCCAGGAGACCCAGTGACTCATCACCATGTGACCCAGCAGACAAAGGGGAGACACCTCAACAGAAACGACCCGACCAACGACCCTGCTAACGACTCTCAGGTGACCACCCGGATCATTAGCATGCAAATGGTCCACAGGGGCTATATATTTTCAAGCTCTCTCCCCAGCGATTTCAGAACTGAAGAAGCCTTCTGGATAGAAGGCAAAACGTCTTCAAGAGAAGAAACCCAGTCCAGTTGACAGAGAAAACTACCTTGGATACAATGACCTGGATGACTGAGAATTTACACAGACACATTGGGGAGCACTTTACTGTAATTTTGATTGTTTATTCACTGTCTTTGGTGGAATTGTTTGGTGGCCACGGTCATGGCGGCGGCGGCGGGAGTCTCCGAGTTGGAGAAACTCACCCACAGACCGGTGTGTCCGTGGAGGAGTGCGCCCTGGCTGTGGGAGAGATTGTGGAGAGCGTGAAATCCGCTTCCAGGATGAATAGCATGGTGGTAGTGTTCTTGGACAGCACTGATAAGGCCAATCAGCTGGTGGTGGCTGGGGTGGTCATTAACGGTGCACTGACACCGGTGTTTCCCCTGTCAAACCAGGCAAAAAAGGTGGTGGTATTGAACGTCTCTCCGTTCCTCAAGAACGACATGTTGTCGGGTATAAGTCCCTGCTGCTGAGCCATGTTGTGTCCTTCAGACGACAGGTGTCAATGGTCCTTAATAACGATAAAGTAGGGCTCAACATGGCTCTTCGCTTCAGGGTGGACGACTTTGATTACACCGTGTTTGTCACCACTGATTCCCTGAAATGTTTTGGGTGTGGGGAGGAGGGCCATGTGATCCGGTCGTGCCCGAATGGCGCGGAGGCTCATCGGCCAGCCGACCTGCCCGCCCTCGACGCCACACCGCACGCGCACGACGGGGACAGCAAGTCCGCGCAAAACGCGCAGAGCGATGCGGGCACAACTGTGGAGCTGGAGGAGCCGGCAGAGCTGCAGGGGGACCACCTGGGGGACCACCTGGACCTGCAGAGTGAGTCTCTCACCAGAGAGCTGGTGGAGCAGACGACCACAAGAATGACTGAGACCGTCCTGGACATGGGGGATGTTGGAGTGGAGGAGAACAGCCTCAATGTGTCCATCAAGAGAAACAATACGGATACAAAAGTCAAAAATGATAAAGTGAAGAAACTGTCCAAAGCAGAACCTCACACACATAGTTCACAGGACACACACACAGCTTACCTCACACAATTATCCCACAGGACACACTTAGCTCATGGCTGTTGCCGAGGCAAAGACCCGGGCATGGGAAGAGTTCGGTGAGGCCATGGCGAACGACTTTCGGACAGCCTCGAAAAGGTTCTGGACCACCATCCGGCATCTGACACGATTGTACAGGGAGCGGACAGCCCGTATCAGGGGGCCCGGCACCCCATACTCACAGAGAGTATGGGGTGCCGGGCCCCCTGATACGAGCCATCCGCTCCCTGTACGATCGGTGTCAGAGTTTGGTCCGCATTGCTGGCAGTAAGTTGAACTTGTCAACAGCAAAAAACTGAGTGTAACTTTTCTTCAGAGGACCCACAGCACTCCGAGCCTGACTGGAGAAGGTATTGGGCGGGGCAGCTGTTCCTTAGCCATAGATGCAGCAACAGTGTGGAGGAATCTGTCCCAGGCCGATTGTTAAAAATAAGCACTGTATTTGAAAATGTTAAACTTGTTTTTGTGAATATGTATTCTCCTACTGCTGGGTTGTACAGGCTGGTTTTGCTGAATGAGGTAGAGAAGGTTGTCACCAGTTGCAACAATGATGAGTTCCTGTTCCTGGGAGGAAATTTTAATTGCACAGAGAACCCCCTGCTGGACAGGAATCACCCTGAACCTCACATGCCATCCAAAAGTACCCTCACAAAGGTGGTGCAGGCTCGTGAGCTGTGTGACATGTGGCGGTATTTCCATCTGGGTCAGAGACAATTCACCTGGACCCACTCCAGGGGGAACCAGCTCTCTCTGGCCAGGTTGGATCGGCTCTATTTTTTTAGGCACCATATAAATATAGTTAAGAGGGTGTCTATCAGTCCGGTTGGTTCTCTGATCATGCTATTGTGAGTTGTATTGTTTGTATAAAAAATGTAAAAGTACATATTGGCACTTTAACACCCAACTGTTGCACGATAGTGTGTTTAAGGATGCTTTCAAAACCCTGTGGAGTAATTTTCAATTGACAAAACATAGTTACAGCTCCACTCAGCAGTGGTGGGATGTTGGGAAGATCCACATTAAACAGTTTTGTCTGCAGTACACCCTCATTGCCAGCAGGGACATGGCCAGGTCCATGAGGGACCTGGAGAGAGAAGTGGTGGAGCTCCACCTCCACAGGAAGAAGAGAGCATTTTTAGTTTCTCAAGACCAAATCATCAGCTTTAGCTGACCTGCTGGGTGTGGCTGCTCAGGGCGCTCTGGTCTGCTCAAGGTTCCAACACATCGCCCAAATCGATGCCCCCTCTCCCTTTTTCTTTGGCCCGGAGTGTAAGAATGGCCAGAGGAGGATGATGCACTCCCTGAGGGCCAACAATGGACAAGTGCTTGATGACCCTATTGAGATTCGCCAGCGGGTGGTGATGTACTACTGGGATCTGTACAGGATGGAATGCCAGGAGCAGCCTGAGGTGGAGCAGTCCTTCCTGAAAGGTCTACCCCAGGTGGGTGAAGAATACAACAGGGAGCTGGATGCTCCTCTGTCTGCTGAGGAACTGACGGCAGCATTGCATGGCGTGGCTGGTGGGAAAGGCGTTGATGGGCTTCCATCAGAGCTTTACAGGCCTTCTGGCCTGTTCTCAGTGAGGACCTACTGTGTGTCCTCAGGGACAGTCTGAGCCAAGGTTGGCTGCCACTGAGCTGCAGGAGAACTGTCCTTACCCTCCTCCCAAAGAAAGGGGACCTGCAGGACATAAAGAACTGTCACAGCTGCGGGCAATCGTGCCCATGAGTCTCTTCGCCCTGCGCACCTGTTGTGCATCAGGACACAAATTTGCCCCCCTTTTAGTCCCCAGAGGCACACCTGCTCCCTGCCAGATCGTTATTCGTGTTCAGATGACTTTCCAGCGTATTCCTGTTTGCCTGCCTGCCCGATCTCGACCTTGCCTGTCCCCAACTACTCTATTCTGCTCGCTCCCTGGTGAATCCTGTCTGTTGTCTGTTTCTGACAATAAAGCGGTGTTCAGCCAAACTCTGGTGTCGCATTTGGGTTCTCATCTGGTCCGTGACAAAGAACTGGCGCCCGGTGTCCTTGCTATGCACCGATTATAAGCTGCTGTCTACAGCGTTGGCAACTTGGCTGAGAAAGGTGATGGAGAGGGTGATCCATGAGGACCAGACGTACTGTGTGCACAGCAGGTTAATCTCTGACAACATTGCATTAATTTGAGACATTTTGGACCTCTCTGGTTCATTGGGTTGTGAGATTGGTCTGATTTCTCTGCATCAAGAAAAAGCTTTTGACTGGGTTGAACACCAGTACCTGTGGCGGATGCTGCAGACCTTTGGTTTTAGCCCAGGTTTCATAGCCAGGATCCAGGTCTTGTACTGTGGCATTGAGAGTGTGCTGAAGATCAGTGGCCTGTATGCTCCTTTCATTGTCCAGAGGGGGATCAGGCAGGGCTGCTCAATGTCAGGGATGCTCTACACTCACACTTTATTGAGCCACTCCTACGGAAACTGAGAGCACAGCTATGGTTTCACCATTTCAGGCTGTCTGCGGCGTTATGTTGTGTCTGCTTTCTTCGATGACATCATTGTTTTTTATCAATAGTCAGATCGACATCACTAACCTCTGTAAAACTGTCACTAGTTTTAACAAACTGTCAAAAAAGTTAATTGGAACAAAAGTGAAGCCTTGGCAGTGGGTGGAGAACGGTGCAAGTAGCTTACATTACCAGGGAGCTCTCCTGGGGGACAGGGGGGTTAAAGTACTTGGGTATCCACCTTGGTGATCAAGCTTTTATGTCCAAGAATTCGGAGGGGGGTTTATAAAAAGTTGAGGGGAGGCTGAAGGGATGGAACTGACTTCTTCCGAGGATGTCACAGCCCCATTTCCCCAGTTCCCTCCTGTCCCTCTGCCCCAGTAATTTTCCACTCTCCCTGCCTCTGCTGCACTCTACCTGCCAGCCACTCCCACCCTGTCAGCTCAACTCCACTCCCCTGCAAGCACAGCTGCAGCTTATTCCCAATCAGCCCTGCTTATAAGCCTCCCCTGCACTCTCAGTCTTTGCCAGATTGTTCTTCTGCGTTTCCATGCAAGACTCTCCAGCACTTATCTGCCTGACCTCCTGTTGCGGAAACCTGTTTGCCCCTGACCTGCCTGCGCCGCCTGTCTCCCGGTAAACTCTCCAGCCTTCCGTCCCTGACCCCGACGTCTGCCTTAGCGTTTCTGGTTCCTGTCTGCTCACCTGGTCCTGACTTCTCTGCGTGGCCCCGACTTCGCTGCTGTTCATCCCCAGTCTGCTCTGCTACATCGTCGGCCTCATCTACTGTAAGCCCCTTTCTGTCACTCCTGCCCGCTGTAAACAGACTGTACGGTTCCGAGGGTTCACATCCTCCCCCTCGGTTCCGCATTCCGGCTCTGCTCAACCCAATCCCCGAGCCTGAAACCCACAGACTTTGAGTGGGCCCTGAGCCTGAAGAACGGACTGTTTCCTGTGCTTCCTTGTCTGCCTGAATTCCTGCTTGCCTGTGTACTAATAAAGGTCATTACCAACGGTCCCAGCTTTCCAGAGTGCTGCTTTGGGGTCCTAATCGCACCCGTCACAGTACATTCTGGCCAAACATGGATCCAGCACACTCGTCACCACCCCAGTCTCGCTTGGACCAAGTGGAGGGAAGGCTCCAACAATTCGAGGCCCAGCTAGCCTCCAACACTGCAGAGGCTTGGCAGACGGCGTTGGCTCCGGAGCGGGCATTAACGTCAGTAGCCACCCAGGTCCAACAGCTGGTGGGCTCAGTGTCACAACCGGACGCTCCTGTTCCTGCTCCAGCTCCTCCTCCTCCGGTTCCTGCTCCCCCACCAGGCTCCAGAGCCCCGGGTGGGAACCCCAGAGCGTTATTCTGGGGACTCAGAGGGCTGCAATCCATTTCTCACGAACTATTCTATCCTGTTTGCTCTGCAGCCCTACACCTTCGCCTCGGAGGCGGTGAGGGTCGCCTTTACCATCAATCACCTGACTGGCAGAGCACGCCTGTGGAGAACGGCAGAGTGGGAGAGGGGCACGCCGGCCTGTCCCTTTTTCCAGGCCTTCTTTGCTGAACTTCGTAAGGTTTTTGGGCCTGTTTCTCTGGGCCCGGATGCCACCGGGGGACTCCTGAGCTTGAAGCAGAAAGGTCGGCCCATTGCTACGCTATCGACTTCTGTACCCAGGCCCGGCTTAGTGACTGGAACCCAGCAGCCTAGTGCGATGCCTTCCTCAAAGGGCTAGCGCCATACATAAAGGATGCGTTGGTTTCCTTTGATCTTTCGCCCTCCCTCGATGGACTCATCGAGCTGACTTCTAGGCTGGACAGGTGCATCCAGGCAAGGAGAAGAGAGCTACACCAGGGAGGGGCGGAGCACCGTTCGTCTGCCCGCCTGCGAGGGTCCGTCATCACAACCCCCACATTGACTGGGGGACGGGTTCCATTCTGGGGTGGAGTTCCTCCTGTCACCAGGTCTGCCTTGATCAAGCTACTGCACCTCTACTATCAGTCAAATACATTCCGGCCCCCGACCTGTCCGGGGTACCCTCCGAATACCATGACTTCCGGGAGGTGTTCAGCAAGGCTAAGGCTACCTCCCTGCCCCATCATCGGCCCTACGACTGCACCATAGACCTTCTTCCCGGCACCATGCCTCCCAAGGGTCGTCTCTACTCACTGTCTGCACCAGAAAGAGAGGCCATGGAGGTCTACATTAATGACGCTCTGGCTGCTGGGATCATCCGTCCCTCCTCATTTCCTGCTGGGGCAGGGTTCTTCTTTGTGGAGAAGGACGGGTCCCTGAGCCCCTGCATCAACTACAGGGGCCTCAACGAGATCACGGTCAAGAATCGATACCCTCTCCCACTCATCGCTTCAGCCTTTGAGCTGCTTCAGGGGGCCATGGTCTTCACCAAGTTGGATCTCCGCAATGCCTACCATCTAGTCCGGATCTGGGAGGGGGACGAGTGGAAGACCGCCTTCAACCCACCCACTGGACACTATGAGTACCTGGTCATGCCTTTCGGCCTTACTAATGCCCCGGCCATATTCCAGGCACTCATTAATGACATTTTAAGAGACATGCTCAACAAGTTTGTGTTTGTCTATCTGGATGATATCTTGATCTTCTCCTGGTCCAAGGAGGAACATGTGCATCATGTCCAAGCTGTCCTCCAATGCCTGATGGAAAACTCTGTTTGTTAAGGCTGAGAAGTGCGAATTCCATGCTACCTCCATCTCTTTCCTGGGGTACATTATCAGTCAAGGCAGCGTGGAGATGGACCCCTCCAAGGTCTCTGCCTTCACCTCCTGGCCCGTCCCGGAAACAGCTGCAACGGTTCCTAGGGTTCGCCAACTTCTACCGAAGGTTCATCCGGGGATACAGCACTGTGGCCACTCCTCCTCACTTCTCTCACCTCCTCCAAGGTACCCTTCCGTTGGTCCCAGGCTGCCGAGGAGGCATTCCAGAACCTCAAGGCCCGGTTCACCTCAGCTCCCATTCTCCTGGTTCCTGATCCTGAAAGGCAGTTCATAGTAGAGGTGGATGCTTCTGATGTGAGGGTCGGCGCCGTTCTCTCTCAACGCTCTGCTGATGACCAGAAAATGCACCCCTGTCCCATATTTCTCTGGACTTTGTTACCGGTCTGCCACTGTCGGGCGGATTCACCACTATCCTGACTGTGGTAGACCGGTTCAGCAAGATGGCCCACTTTGTGCCCCTACCCAAGCTTCCATCGGCCAAGGAGACTGCTGAACTTTTTCTGCAGCACATATTTCGGCTCCACGGCCTTCCGTCGGATGTAGTCTCTGATCGGGGTCCCCAGTTCATGTCCGGAGTGATTGTTTGTTTGTTAATTGTTAATGTTTTATTCTGTTTATTATTGTTATTAAAAGTGGTGTTAAAAGTCATAGTGTTGGGTTCCAAGATTCCGGGTCGCTTGTTGCTTGTTTCTTCCTGCATGGGGCTTGGAGGAGCCAATGATTATCCACAGCTGGCGCTGCAGGCGGACGCACCTGGCAACAATTTTCCATCAATCTTCCATTTAAGGGCAGAATGCCCGTCTGCCAGCGTCGGAGGGTTTTCGTATACATCTCGGTAACCCTGACTCCAGTTGCTTGGTTTTTCGAAAAGGTTCCCTGGCTAACTTTGTTTCTCGCTCGGCCGAGGTCTCCAGGCCTATCTGCGGGATGCGTACCGGTCGCTGAACTGGTCTTTTGCTCCGCGCTCGAGCTCCCGGTGCGTCCCGGAGGACCGAATAAGAGATTTTCCCCGCGACCCAGAAGGGCCTTGTATATTTTTATAATAAAGACTCTTGTTTGGACTCTTTTACCACTGCGTTTTTGCCTGCTTTCAGGTCTTGGAAAAAACTTAAACGTAAGAGAACTCTCCAACCAGTATGGACCCGGCGGACCAAGACGCAGTGCGCCGCACGTTAGAGGCCCAGGGAAAGCTGCTGGGACAGCATGACCAGCTGCTTTCAGATATCTGGGCCTCACTACAGACCCTCAACATCATGGACTACTCCATCCAGTTCTGCATTCTCGCAGCCAGGAGCGCCTGGAATGACGTGGCCCTCCGGGGGGTGTTAGCCCAAGGACTCGCGGAGGAACTCAAGGGTGAGTTAGCCACTCGGGAGGAGTCTGGGGACCTGGAGATGCTCATCAGCCTGGCAATCCGGCTGGACAACCGACTGTGGGAGAGATGCAGAGGGATAGCGAGTGCCCAGGGAGGAGTTCAAGGAGTCCGTCCTGGAGGAGTGGAGCTCCAGTTGAATCATCAACTCCGGTCCCTGTTCCACCTCAGGAGGACTTCACCGGCAAACCTATGCAGCTGGGATGAGCCCGACTCTCCCACGTGGAATGGAAGCACCAGCTGGGGACAAAGGCCTGCCTGTATTGCGGCCAGGTTGGCCACTTCCTCTTCAATTGCCCGTCCCGGCCCAATGGACTAAGCTCGTCAACACACGTTGGAGTGCCGGTGAGCGATCCCTCTTCCTGCTCCTCGTCGGCCTGCTTAACACTGCCGGGCACGCTCCTTTGGGGCCAGGAATCTGTCTCTGCGCCATTCTTGGTGGACTCCGGCACAGACGACAGCTTCATCAGCCAGGACTTGGCCGTGTAAGTCCGCATCCCTGTCGAGACTCTGCCCGTGCCAAGACTTATCCTTGGTCTCAATGGGGAAGTCCTGGCAATGGTGACGCACCAAACTCAACCCCTCACCCTCATTGTCTCCGGGAACCATCGGGAGCAAATCCGCCTGTTCCTCATCCCGGCATCCTCTTCCCCGGGGGTTCTCGGAGCTCCTTGGCTGGCGCGCCACAACCCCCGGATAGATTGTTTGACAGGGAGACTGGTGAGTTGGAGCATGCCCTGTCAGACCAACTGCCTTCGCTCTACTCTCGCCTCCAGGCGTGGGGGCGAGAGGAGAGCTGTTGCAGATTCGGGGTCCCGATCTGATCCGGTTGACGCGGGACCAGACCCCATCTTACTCCCTTCCTGCATCCTGGGAGCTGCATCCTGGCGGAGAGAGTCCGAGAGGCTCAGCAATCAGTTCTGGTTCCAGGTGGGGTTCCACCAAACCGGCTGTTGGTCCTTAAGGATGAGGTGGAGGTGCCCTCGATTCAGGCTGACATACGCCGATGCAGGAGGGTGGGGAGGCAGGTCCGTGCTGCACTCCTGCAGGCCTCCCAGTGCTCTCAACGGCAGACGCTGGATTCCAGCCCTGTCCTATCAGCCAGGTCAGAATGTCTGGCTGTCCTCAAAGGACCTCCCGCTCCAGGTGGAGTCTCTGAAGCTGGCTCCATGCTTCGCCCTTTCGAGATAGAGCGGATGGTGAACCCCACAGCCATCCGCCTGAACCTGAACCAGCATTTAAGATGCACCCCACATTCCACGTCTCCAGGGTTTAGCCGGTCTCTGTGTCGGATCTGGTCCCCCCCCCCTCCAAGTTGTGGATGGGGGGCCCGCCTCTACAGTCAAGAGAATCCGGGACGTACGAGGACGAGGGTTCCAGTTCCTGGTCGACTGGGAAGGGTATGGCCCGGAGGAGCGATCATGGGTTCCTCGCCGATTCATCCTTGATGACAGCCTCCTCCGCGACTTCTACTCCCACCCAGACAAGCCTGGTAGGGTGCTCAGAGGCGCCCATTGAGGGGGTGGGGTAATAATGGGTTCCAAGGTTCCTGGTCGCTTGTTTCTTCCTGCAGGGGGCGTGGAGGAGCCAATGGTTATCCACAGCTGGCGCTTCAGGCGGACGAATGTGCCGACAATTTTCCATGAACTTTCCATTTAGGCGAGTGAAAATCAAAGATCTTGAGATGCAGGTAGGAGAACTGAGCATTTCAGCTGCATCTACAGAAAACATGGACCTAATAAATACCCTCAAGTCCAAAAAGTTAGCTTTGGCCAACCTGTTGGGCATCTCACAACAGGGCACTCTAGACCGGTTCATGATCACCTCCCAGATGGATGTTCCATCCCCTTTTTTTGTTGGACTAAACAAAAAGAACAGACAAAGAAAGATCATTCACTCCTTGCGTACGGGTGGCTGCTCCAAAATCTCAAACTCGTATGATTCAGATTCAGGTCCTTTATTGTCCCACACGGGGAAATTCACAGTGCAACAACAGCAGAGCACGCAGAGAAAAATAAGATAAAGGAAGTACGGTGCTAGGTTCTATAAGAACCTCTACAGGAGTGAGTGGTCGAGTAATCTAGATGTGCAAAACACCTTCTTCAGGGGTTTCCCTCAAGTCAGCAAAGACACCCATGCAGGGCTGGCAGCAGAGATAGCCCTGCAAGAGCGCCACGCTGCCACCTTAAATCTGCAAAATGGTAGAGCACCAGGGATGGACGGCGTACGGTTGAATTCTACAAGTCTTTCTGGGGCATTATTGGTAGTGACCTACTGCAGGTGGTCTCTGACAGCCTGAAAGGGGGCAGACTGCCCATGAGCTGCAGAAGAGCAGTCATCACCCTGCTGCCAAAGAAGGGAGACCCACAGGACTTAAAGAATTGGAGGCCGGTGTCTCTGCTGTGCATGGATGACAGAATCCTGTCCAAAGCTCTGGCTCTTATGTTGTCCATCTTTCATTCTGACCAAACTTACTGTGTGCCCAACAAGTTTATCTGTGATAATGTCACTTTAATTAGGGAAATTTTGAAACTCTCCAGTTCATTGGCCACCTAGACTGGTCTTATTTCCATAGACCAGGAAAAGGCTTTTGACTGGGTTGAACACCAGTACCTGTGGCAGACCTTAGCTGCCTTTGGGTTAAACTCTGGCTTTACAGCTATGGTCTGAGCACTCTATAGTGGTAGAGTGTTCTAAAAATTAATGGTGGGCTGAGCGCTCCAATTGAGATCCAGAGAGGGGTGAGGCGGGGCTACTCTCACTGGGATGTTATATGCAATAGCCATCGAGCCTCTGTTGCACAAATTGTGACAGAAATTAGCTGGCATATGTTTGCCTCAGTGCCCTGTAACTTTTAAATTGTCGGTTTATTCTGCTGATCTGATCATTTTAACCAATTCACAACAGAATATTGATGTTTTAACCAACATTATTAATGAATTTGGTTTTATTTCATCAGCCAAGGTTAAAAAATGAGGCTTTGATGGTTGGAGGGGGGCTAGGGTAAGGTCTCACACTACCTGGGGGTCTTCAGTGGAAGACAAGAAGACTTTTCTACCTTGGGGTCTTCCTGAGGGAGGAGGACTTTATGGGAAAGAAGTGGGAAGACACCCTTGAGAGTGTTAAAGGTCGGCTCCTGCAAGAGCCAGTCCTATGGGGGACCAAGTTGGACCTTCCCATCTGGACGGGGGAGACATTGGTCAGAAAGATGGTGACTGCAGGAGTTGTCACACTGGCCCAGGTAGTGGCATTGACAGGACCTCCTGTCGTCAAAATGTTTGGCATGTATCACCTCCTATGCGCTTTGGTGCAGAGACACCAAACTTTCACAGAACCTGCCTAAATTATGGAAATCGGTGTCTATGACTTTTCTTGTAATTATTTACAAGGGGGGCGGCCGGGGGGGGGGGGGGGGGGGGGGCAGGGACCGCACAGATTTCTGCGGAATCTTCTGGTTGAATTAAATGTTGCGCATTGAGACTATTGCTATGGTACACTACCCTCTTGTGGACATTACAGGTAACGACCCATACTTTAACCTGTTACAACGCGTGGTTGGCGTGTGAGTAAAGCCTTCGGTCTCTAAAACAATAAATTACATTGAACACAGTCAAGCACAAAGGATCAGGTATCTTTTGATGCTTGTTGTATTTTGTCATTTTCTGTAGTTGACTGGTTGAACTTTAGTAGTAACACAATGTTCAATAGTTGTAATAGTATCTCTCTTTGAATCAGAACTTGCACAATATTGGTGGGGCTTATAAATTCTGTGAGCCAAAATGGCCAGATAAATTGTGAATTCTCAGTCACAGCTGAATCTCAGGCACAAACAGCACACTATTGACCGTTGTGACACATATCTGGGTGCTGATCTGATCTAATTTGATTGGATCTGATCTGATCTGATTTGGTCTGGTCCACCTGAGGCCAGATGCTTCTCCATTGTTTTGTTTGATATAAAGAAAAATCTGATCTAAGCCATCAGGCATTGACACAAGCAACAGCTGTCACATCAAAACCTGACTGTAGTTATTACAATATTTCTGCTGAGTGTGAGTAAGCAGCCTCCACGAGGGAACAGGTGATGCCTTTATGGACACAGGCCTGAGGACAGTGCAGTGAGTTCCACTATGCCCTGTTCCTGGCTTTTAAACATTAAATAACTTAAATAAGGACTTCACTTCATTTGCTTCTGTCATTGGCATTATTTTAATTTACAATAAATGAGCAAAAAAGTTCAACAGCACAAGTCTGACATTGCATGAGATTCCTGCATCTACTACCTGCATCAGCTACCTGCATCAACTACCTTCTATGAGTGGATGAAGCGACTCAGGAAGTAGGACATAAGAGTTCAAGGTCTTTTTTGCAACTCCAATCACTGGCTCATTTTCATAGCTTACTTTAAAAGCTGGCTCAATGCAACAAAGTGCACTTTGATGGAGGAGATGGTGTGTTTCAAGTATTTTGAGCTCCTGAGTTAATGGCATCATGACTATAGACACAGGTTGTCAGGGTCAGCTTGTTTCTGATGAGTCATTGGTTCTGAGTGAAGGACCCAATTAATGCTGCATTCCATTTTTACTCAGAAGTCAGAATTCCAATTTGGATGTTTCGGCTGGAACACCTCCAAAGTCAGATTTCCTACTTGGAAGGTGGAAGATTCCTCACCACCCCTCAGCTGGCTTTGAAAAATGGCCGCCCCCAGTGTCAACAGTAAATGGTGCATTCACCCTTCCATACGCTTTGTACACAAGGAAATATGCTGAGAGAGAAAAAGTAGGCTACCTACTGCGTTTTGTCTTTCCATTACATCCACCTTGTTTGAAAGTTGCAGAAGCACCACATATTCAGACAAGGCAGTCGCCATCTTGTTTTCTGACATCGCAATTGGGACCCTGAAAAGGCGGCTGTTATTCTCAGCTCTGAATTCTGAGTTAAATGGAACACAGCAAAAGACCCAGTGAAGGGGGAGGGGTGTTAGGGAATGTCCACCAGAGGAGGTCTTGGTCTTCCACACTATGACCCACAAAACAGCAGTGACATAACAGCGCGTCTGACTGTAGTTCACTGAAGCTCACTCTCACTCATTTTACGTCTGTTAGACTGTTTTAACATAAACATCTGCTTTTTGAATGATTTCAGGGCAGCAGGTAATAATAAAGGTTTGTGTTTGCGAGTGCGCATGTCAGCACACTTGCGTGCACAATCCTACATGACTGTTAGACTGAGGGCCTCAGTCTGAGGCCTCAGGAATGACGACTACAACCTGCACCTCCTGCTCACACACTTACAACAGGAATACTGAACATTCTTTCTCTGGTTGCCCTGGTGACACTAATTATAGGGTGTGGGAGGACTCATGGGACTACACAGGAGGGAGGCTGTAGGGTTGCCCTGTGACCAACAAGGCCTTAGTTTCACAGACACACATGCACGCGCGCGCGCACACACGCCCACACACACGCACACACACACACACACACACCATTCCCTTTATGTGTGCTTGTGTTTATGAGCACCTTGTTGCAGAGTCCTCACAAACCTGCAAGTGTGTCTGCACTGCTGTGGAAATTAGTCTGTGGAGTTCACCCTCCACATGTGCTTGCCTGTCAACTGTGAGTATGTGTGCTGTGTATATGTGTGTCAGAAGACATTTGCACATAACCATAACAGAATGAGATGCCATTAGGTTGTCTTTAGGCTGCCTATGGGCTTTAGGCTGAGACACACACACACACACACACACACACACACACACACACACACACAACACACACACACACACCACACACACACACACACACACACACCAGCCATACAACAATCAGGCTGTCAAATATAATCACAGCAGTCAAACGTGTTTGCTTCCATCAACAGTCACATCAACGTGTCCTGGCACATTCGCTTCCTCTTCTTCTTGTGAAAACACACTCTGCCCACTTAAAACATGAGAAAGAAAGCAGAACTGCCGTTGCAGCTGGAGGGCAGAGGGAGAGGACGGAAATAGACCCATATTCGGTTTAAACACCAGAAGGGAATTTCTTCAAAGTCTCTTTAGAGCGCATCGAATGGTCAGCCAACACTTGTCTTACAATGCTCAGGCCACTAGAGGGAGACTGTTGGCTACCCCTAGTAGCCTGGTGCACTTTGCAGCATTTTCTGTTACATTTAAACGATGTGTTTTTGTTTCTGCACCTTTCCTTCGTTTGTAGCCTGTTTGGTAGAGTGAGAACATACATGAAAACTGATTATTTAATTATATTCAATTAATGAATTATTTTTAGTGTAAAATGAATTTGCTAAAAAAATAACTTTAACAGAGTTTTGTCCTGCTTAACGTAAAAGCTTAAAGTGAAAAGAAAAAAAGCAGAACATTTATGTAATCGTAAATTTAGTGTAGAAAAGTGCTGCTTTGAGGGGCAGGCAGTGGAGAATACGCCACAGACGACTCTTTTGTGGTTTCTTTCTTACTTGTGTCTGTATGTCTTGAATCTTGAATCTTAAATGTGTGCAGCATTTTGGTTGTATTAGCCATCAGGCTACTGCTTGGAGTTGAAGCTTCTGACTGTTGTCCTTGTCTTCTGGTATCTTCTTCAAAGGCAACAGTGGTCTGAATCTTCTTTTGTTCTGATTGTAGTAGTATCTGAATTCTTAGTGAGCTTCGCTGTACCCTATTATGTAGCATACTAAATGTATCCCACAATGCACTGTAAAAAGTAGTGTACAACTCGATGCACCCTAACCCAGTTATGTATCCCATCAGCCTTTACGGTAACACGTGACAACTTGCTAATGGCTGTTGAACTGGGGCAGGGAGAGATGTCATACAAATGTAAGTATTGTCTGCAATGTGTTTAATATATTGCTTATTAGAAGCAAAAATTTTCTTTCACTTAATGACATATTGGTGCTTCCTGTGTAGTATGTTTTGGCCTTAAAGATATTAGAATTTATGTAATTATAAGCATCATTAGCTCGTTTCTCTTTCATACCACTTTAATCATATCATACTAGAGTTGTCACACTTTAAATGGAGATTCAAGAAGTTGTTGGAGTCTCATTCCCATGTCAAAGTCAGTCCTTGAGGGCCACAATCCTGTCGGGTTTTCTATCCCCCTGAATGCATTTTCAGCCTGGTAGGACAGAAAACCCTGCAGGATCGTGGCCCTCGAGGACTGACTTTGACATATGGCTTAGGGAGTGACGATGATGTCCAAAGTTTGATCTGCAGCTGGGACAAGAAGGACCACCTGTTTTCTGGAAAGAGGATTTCTATGCTTTCACCTTTCCTCAGGCGGACATTGTGCCAAATGGTACAGCATGCAATAACCTTTGTGGCAAAGGCAGGCTTCACCTACAAGGTTTTGTAAAATATTGGCCACCATCTGGTCTTCATAATCCCCAATGTCGTTTATATAATAGATTGAGCTTTTGTATGATGTCTGTTGAACCTGGCCGCCATCATATGTCTCCCATGTTCTCTAAATGGTGCTATCAATGCTACAAGCCTGGATATACAGTGATAACCACCCTCCCCTATAGGATACAGTAACCCTCAGGTGGGGACAGTCCCTGAACATAGAGAGGGCTGTGTTTCACGCCTCTTGAGTTGTGGACAGAGCCTGCTTTCTAGTGAATATATCCACAATCAAACACTGATGGTCACACATAGCTTGATTGTTAATTGAATAAAGCAGTTTTATGTAAAAGCCACATTGAGCTTCTGCACCAGAGGGCTTGATCCTAAGGTGGCATCGATCTACAGTATGTAGCCCACCACTTTGGCAGAAGCTGGTGATCCAGCCAGGTGATGAAAGCCTGCAGCAATTGTTGTTAGTTTGTCCTGCATAGAAAATATAATTGGACATTTGTTTCAGGGCAAGTACTTTATCTGAGACCCAATGAACGATGTCATTGAATATGGAGGGTGGAATTGAGAAGTTTTTTGAACCTACATGGTTGGAGGTTGCACCTGCCAGTCTAAAGATGATTAAAAACTCCACCTACAGATTGATTGGATGGGGAGTTTATTATTCTTTTCAGAAGGGGTGCAATAAGGTCATCTTAAAATATTTCAACATAAAGGTGGAAATAAAAACCATAATCAAGCATCTGTTGGGTCTAGGGTTCCGGGTCGTGTGCTGCTTGTTTCTTCCTGCAGGGGACGTGGATGAGCCGATAATTTGCTACAGCTGGCGCTGCAGGCAGACGCACCTGTCGACAATCTACATCAGGCCACCTATTAAAGGACTGACCGCCTGTCTACCAGCCACCAAAATCAGGGCTAATCCAACCCCTGACTTCTGGCCATGACCTCTGACCTCTTACCTGATGCCTGTGAAGACGTGAGGAGCACGTCCAAAAATTAGCCTCATTTTTCAGTCCCCCCCCACACACACAAACAAGTTCCCTCATCATGCCAATTCTAAAAATAAAATAAGTCATAAATGGAAACACCTTGAGTGTGGGACAATAATGCAATGTGTCCTGTATGTGCGTGTCAGTGTGTAGTGTTTGCGCATGTGTGTCTGTGTGGGAGTGTGTGTGTTTTTGTGTGTGCACATGTGTTAGTGTCTGTGTGTGTACGTGTTTAAGTGTATGTCTGTGTGTGAGAGCGTGTTTGAACGTCAGAGTGTCTGTGCATGAGAGTGTCTGCGTGAGAGCGTGTTTGTACGTGAGAATATGTTTGCCTTTAAAGTCCTGTGTGTTTCATTGAAACTGTGTGTGAATAGGGCTGTGAGAAAAAAAGTGCATGTCTGCTGAAGTGTGCGTGTGTCACTGAGCGTGCGTGCTTGCGTGAGTGTATGTGTGTACGTCTGTGCGTGAGAGTTGTTGCGTGAGAACGTATCTGTGCGTGAGAATATGTTTGTCTTTAAAATCCTGTGCGTGTCAGTGAAACTGCGTAAGTGAGTCAGCTTGTGAGAAAAAAAGTGCATGTCTGCTGAAGTGTGTACGCGGTACGCGTGTGTGTGTGTGTGTGTGTGTGTGTGTGTGTGTGTGTGAGAGAGAGAGAGAGAGAGAGAGCGAGAGAGAGCGAGAGAGAGCGAGAGAGAGAGAGAGAGAGAGAGTATTCGGGGAATTCGCCTGTGTATGAACAGGAGTTATTCGGGTTGATTGTGTGCATGTGTGAGAGACAGAGCGAGAGGGAGGGGGAGGAGAGGGAAAGCGAGAGAAGGAGGGAGGGGGAGGAGAGGGAAAGAGAGAGAAGGGGGGAGGGGGAGGAGAGGAAAGAGAGAGAAGGAGGGAGGGGGAGAGGGTGGGGGAGGAGAGGAGAGGAAAAGAGAACGAGGGAGCGGGAGAGGGTGTGGGAGGAGATAGAAAGAGAGAGAGGAGGGGGAGAAGCGGGAAAGACAAAGAAGAAGGGATTGGGGAGGGGACGGGTTGGAGGAGGGTATAATAATAACAGGGTTGCCTGTTATCCGGGTGCAGTGTTGTCTATATACCAGCAGGCGTCACTGTTACCGCTGTTAAAGAAGTCAGAAGGTTCAGAAGGTTGTTGGCACCAACAGAAGCGCTAAAAGCTCCATAAAGACTGTGTGTCCCACAGCACATGGTGAACATCCTGTCAGGTGCTGCCGGGAGGTCACCTGCTGCCGATTATTCCTCCGCTTCAGCTTCCACTGCCTTGATGCAGGTCTCCACCACCCACTGAGTTGTTGTATCTAAACCGAAGACACGTTTGCATCTACATGTGTTGTCCTCAGTGCTTTCCGGACCATCTTCTAGAGGATCACAGTGTGGACAGATGCTGTTATTCTGCTAAAATCATTTTAATGCCACAGTGCTTATAACAGGATGAAAGGCCTTTTGATAATATGACATCTAGGTTTGAAGACAGCACGATAGAGGAAAGACAGTCGAGGTGTATGTAGAGGCTGAGAACCTCTGGTTGAACATCTGCATGTGCAGTAACGTGATGAGTGTGACACAAGTTAACCCATCTGAGGTCAGAGAAAGACAACAAGCACGTGTCTGGAGGCCAAAGAAACCATTCAAATGTTTATAACATGCATGTCCTTCATTCAGCAGACATGGATACAAAGGTTCTCACACCCAGCCATCCTTTACCCTCTCATGTGTTATGATTCGTGGTTGTTTAGGACCCGAACGCAGGCAAGACGCAGTGATGAAAGGTCCAAAAATTGGTTTTATTAAACACAAAAGGACAGTCCTCCTGGACTGCCGGGCAGCAACAGTTCTTTCCCCGGATGCACACAACGAGATCCAGCGTGGAGCCACAAAAATCACAAAAACCCAACAAACTTACCAGATACACCAAGTCACACAAAAATCCTCCGACACTGGTAGGCTGGAGTCTTAGACCTTAAATAGGCGGCTGATCGCTGATGTCCTGCAGGTGCGCCAACAGGTGGCCGGAGCATGACTCCACCACGCCCCATGCAGGAAAAACACAACTGGGAATCCTGGATCACAACATCATGAACCTCAAAGTTCGCTCTTCAACACACTTCTCAGGCAGAAGAGAAGTCACAACAAACATGGAGGCAGCAGGAATAACATATATGATGCTGACAACTGATAAATCAAACTCACTGTGTTGCTATAACAACCTGTTAGACTGAAGGAAGAGCAACCACCTGATGTCAAATTGAAGGTTTCTGGAGAGGAATAGTTATAAGGTCCTGGTAAGTATGGGAGGATATACAGTAGGGTTAATGTGTTTATGTGTCCAGACAGCCGGGAGGTGTGATCAGGACATGTGTGGAACATGTCAGGACAAGGTAAAAACACCGCTCCTGACTGCTGTCCACTTGTGATGGGCTTGTTAAGACAAAGTGAAAACAACCTCAATATGTCTGGGGCCATAGCCCCCATGTCACAGGAGAACATTAGCATTTGTGCTAAACTGAGGCTAACCTCTACTTCAGGCTGAAAAGATGACCGAGAACCCGCTGACTGGGGAGGAAGGATGATACTGGGTTCGAACCGGATCAACACACATGTAGGATGAGTAATTCTCTCAAAGACAGAATCAAATCAAATCAAATCAAATCAATCTTTATTTATATAGCATCTTATACAATCAAATTGTTTCAAGGCGCTTTCCAGAATCCCAGGCCTAACCCCAGACAAGCAACAGTGGCAAGGAAAAAGTCCTCTTTAACAGGAAGAAACCTTGAGCAGGACCAGGCTCATGTAGGGGGACCCACCTGCTGATGGCCGGCTGGGTAGAAAGAGAGGAGAAGGGGGTAGATGATAGAATGGAGAGGAGGAGAGGAGAGGAGAGGAGAGGAGGGAGAGGAGAGGAGAGGAGGAGGCACACAGCACAGAAACACACACAAAAATACACTGTACAACGGGTCAGTGGGGCCGGAGGTCATCACGCAGCTCCGAAGGCGGCGATACCTGTAAATCAATAGGGGGGGGGGGGGAGCAGAAAAACTACACAGGAATCAGCATAACTAGTCTGTTTGATGAGGAGGAGGAAAGGAGAGGAGAGGAGAGGAGAGGAAACCATGACCCAGTGAGGTGACAGAGGCCTGTCAGGTGATCATGTTTCTGGACCCCAGCAGCCTTGGCCTATAGCAGCACAGCTAAGATGTTAACCTAATGATTAGACGACCACCTAAGTATGAAAATTTGTCTATCTATGATAGTAACTGGAACTACAGAATTAGCAACAATAAGCTTTTTCAAAGAGGTAGGTTTTAAGTCTGATCTTAAAAGTAGCGATGGAGTCAGCCTCCCGTACCTGGACAGGGACAGAAGTCATTCAGACTAAGAGGGTTTTTTTTTGTTTTTTTTTACAGTTGAGGGTCAAAGCCAGCAGTAAAAGGTTAGCAGATGATCTGAAACAGATGTTGTCTTAGTGTGTTTGAACACAGCACACATGCACACACACACCGCTGCTCTGCCAGATGCTAACACGCTGTGTGTACGCTGTGGTGTGTGCTCACATCTGTGTGAGTGTGTCCTGGTGCAGCAGACGTGTGTGTTTGACCAGTGTTACTGCTGAGTTCCTTTATTAGCACACACACAAACACACACACACACACACACGCACACACGCACACACGCACACACACACACACACACACACACACACAACACACACACACACACACACACACACACACACACACACACACATTGTAAAGCATACTCACATACTCTGCCTCATGACTCTCATGTTCCACAGGCAGCGTCTCCTGACTGCTGCTGCTGCAGGCAGTTAATCTGACTGTTGGCACAAGCGTGTGAGCCCACTTCCTCTGTGCGTGCATGCAGGACTGGAAGCGTGCCGCTCCTTCCTGCAATTTGACGTGCAAGTGAGCGCGTGTGCGTGTGCCCCAGTCATCATTAGGGGCTCCCAGTGAGCACTGGATTACAGGGTTAGTGTGTGTGACACACGCAAAACCACAGAACCCCCTATTAATCTAACACTGCACACCCCATTCCTACACACACACACACACACAAACACACACACACACACACACACACACACACACACACAGACATACACACGCAGACATGTTTTCCAGTGGTTTGGGGAACTGAATGTCAGTTTACAGGTGCTGGTCCTCTGGTCCTCTGACCAAGCCAGGACATTCTTCCCACATCAGCCCAGCTGGGTGATCGGTTACTGTGAAGAGACAAAGATAAAAAAAAACATTCTTCTCTTTTAATTCCTTCTTTCTGAACTCCCTGATTTACTTCAGTTTATGTCACAGTCCAATGGGGTTTTAATCCATATTATTGTTAATTATCCGAAATGATAAATGATCACACACTAATCAACACTCGGTCATCTGCTTCTCACACGCTGATCAATTCTGCTGAAGTCCTGATGATTAGTCCTAAATAAGTATCAGATGTGCTGAGTAAAGATCCTGGAGGCCCAGAGAGGGATAGAGAGCAGCCAAAGTTCACAGGGTCGAAAAACATTAAAGACAAAGGTGAAAGAAATGAAGAGCTGGCAGAACAATCAAAGCTGAAACAAAACAGGAAGTAAAAAATCAAACAGCACACAAGGCTCTACACTTCAAATAAACTGGACCCAGTCTGTGACGGAACTCAGCCCCAAGATGTTCTGAGGCATTTCCTGCTGGGATGAGCTGTTTCCACCAGCTCTGCTGCTGGTCTCACGTTGCTCCTGGACACCAACCTGAACTCACTGGGACTGGCTCAACCTCTCCATTACTGTGGCAATGTCTTATTGGGGGAACAGCTGTGAGCAGTTTCAGTTTCCCCAGTGCAGAGGTGCTTCACAGCCTGGTTACACTGCCCCCCTGATCTGAACCACACCGCAGATTCCATCCTGTTGGTGTAGCATACAGCAGCTGCATGCAGATGATACACGTGGCTTGCTCTATTATGTCAGCAGATTTTATAGATTTGTAAAATCAGGCATGCTGCATGACACATGTGTGACCACTGTCTGAGATGAAGAACCTTTCTGTCAGATGTAGCCATTTTCACCTTGATGCATTAGACATTACAACATTCCCAGGTTCCCTCATGGTGCCGCAGTCAGGAGCCTGTTGAATGAAGCATGTGCTGCCTGCCGACCTTCACCCTCATCACCTTCCCATATTCACTCAGCAGTGCAGAACCACATGTGACAAATGAAGAGCTTCAGCTTGTGTGAATGCATGAATTATTAAATGAGCTCAGCATCTGTTTTCCACAGAGGTCAGGGAGACCTACAATATTGCAGGTCAAGGTCTGGTGTGTTATAACACTCCACACCAGCAGGGGGCGGCTTACTGCTCACACTGAGGCCGTTATTACGGTTGATGTTGATGAGCATATTTATCACATCTGTGGGTTGTGCAGAGGCCACTGATGGCATATTAATATGAAGCACATTAGCATGAGAATCCCCATGAACACTTGCAGGCAGTCACTATGGAAGCACTTTGCTGGTGTGACAAACATTTAAGCATATGTTCGCGGTGCATGGGACAGTGTCTAGTTGTCTATGAAAAGTTGACACTGTTGCACGAGAGAGTTCTAAGGCATGTATTTGCGTGTCCACTGCGAGAGGCAGGGACCAGAGGTTGTGTGTTTGCATGTGGGAAGAGATGAACATGTTGAATCAGCTGCAGGAGGGAGGAGGTGGCCAGGAAGTGTGGGGTGCCCGTGCGCGTGTCCATATGTGTGAACTGCTGTCTTAATGAGATGTAAAAGCCCTGTGAGTCACCTCTGCAGCTCTCTCAGACACACACACACACACACACACACACACACACCACACACACACACACACACACACACACACACACACAGAGGCTCTGCCATTATGCACATGAGTGCACGTCCTACTAACATGGGCGCGGTAGCATGGAAAGAGCTCTTCTCTGCTTTGAGGCGAGACGCTTCTTCAGCGTGGCAGCCAGGGAGCCTGCACACACGCACACATGTGCCCGCAGACAGAGGCACGCTAGGCAGTAGGTCATGAAGCCGCTGGCGTGAAGGATAGACGGATCTGACAGCAGAACAGCAGACAGCCTCATTGACACGCACTGAAGAGAATTAAGAGGATAACAATGGCGTGTTTTTGTCTGTTGCTCTGCATGTGCCTGTCTGGGTGTGCATGTGCAACAGATTGTGAAACCCATGTGAAAATGAAGAATGCAGCTTCGTTGGTTTGGTGTGATTTATTTTTAACAAGTCACAGCAGGGAAGTTTTAGCTGAATCCACATTCCATAAAGGCAGGAACATCACATGTCTGCACAGCTTCATTAACAGCAAACCTTAGATTTGGTTACTCTCACAGATGTGCTCACAGAGAAATGTTCTGATGCTGTGTGGATGGCTACATCTATCCATTATAGAATACCACTCAGTCATAGCTTCTGACATATACATACAGCACAACTGTCGTGTAGCAACAGTCTCCATCTATGTCTTCAGGCCACTCAACAGTCATAGATCCACAGCACTTCTAGAGTGTTTATGTAGACACCTGAAACATGAAAGACACGCCAGAAGGGAAATCTGACAGATAAGGAACACCTCAGGACAGCAATGAGTGTTTGTGTGTGTGTGTGTCTGTGTGTGTGTGTGTGTGTGTGTGTGTGTGTGTGTGTATGTGTGTATGCCATTCTGAGTGAGAACCTCAGTGAAATATTACTTTGCTTTACAGAGTTTACAGAGAACTGGTAGAACAGGAAACTATAACTAGGACCAGGACTCCTGCTGATCTGACTCCAGGACGTCCACGTGTTGTGTAGAAAAGACTGATAACTTGCCCCAGATCCATGTCAGGCCCATCTAAAGTGCTTCTTAAGAGAGAAATGTCCTGGTCCTTGTAAACAGATCTGTGACTCTTCAGCACACAAGGTCGGTTCAATATGTCAAACCAACAACAGTCACACTTTTGATTTAACAAGGACTAAAACACAGGCGTGATTTAGAGGCACCACGCTTGCAGCGGTTATGGAAAAAAGGTCATTTTAAAAGCTGCAGGGCAGGTTGTCACAGTAGCGGCAGCACCTTTGACAATTCTATGTGACAATCTTCAGGTTGTTCTGTCAATGACTTTCTAAATAAGTGACGTGCAGCAGCCTGACATACGTGTGTGTCTCCAACAGCAGGTCAGAAGGTTGCTACATTGAGGAGCAACAAGGACAGATTCAACACTCCACAGTGTCTTGCTCAAGGACTGTGCAGCAGTGTTTCACCTCACAAGGTCAGAAACTATGGTTTGAGTACAACTTTTTGTCCATTCTACCACCCCGTTGTATAACTTTGCCATTTCTAACAGGAAACGAGGGGGCACAGTGTAGTGCACAAGTGTAGTGCAGCAGCAAAAGCGCAAATGTAGGACAGTAGCACAACTACATTTGTAGCAAAGCAGCACAAATACAAATGTAGAACAGCAGCACAACTACAATTAAAGTGCAACAGCAAAAGTATAAATGTAGAGCAGCATACAGCTACAAATGTAGTTCAGGAGCATATCTACAATTGTAGCACAGTAGCGCAACTACACTTGTAACACAAGCTTCCTGTGGAAAATGCACAGGGTGTTCAAGTGTTCAAGTCTGCTGTTCTTGAAGCCACCAGGCTCTACACCTTTTTATCCTTTGCTGTGTGGGGGTGTGTCATAGCTCCACCCCATGTCTGTCCCACACCTGCAGCAGGAGTTTTACAACCTCGGTCAGTTGAAGGCTTTATGTTGCGTTGTTTTAGTCTTTGTACAGTACAGTATAAGTCATTGTACCTGAAAGCACGTTAACGAGGTAAAAACACATGAAGAGCTAAATTTTGGCTCTTTGCTCATGGGAATTTATGGCCTCTTTTATGCATAACTTCCAGGCTGCATCGCCACACAAGGAAGAACACACAGACACACAGAACAATGGCTGGGTGTTTGTGTTTGCTTGTACCCTGCGGTGCGTGCACAGAGACAGTGGGGAGGCCATAAATGAATGCTCTGTCATGGCAACGAGCTGTATTCTTGTCAACACTGTGGGGTGTGAGAGCTACAGAGTTTGTGTCTCTCTGTCGCCACCAGCTTTTCTCTGCTCCTCAGCACTGGTTCCATGTGAACTTGTTATTCGGAGCGATGGATGGTCAGTGAGACAGGAGAGCAAGTATGAGAAAGAGACAGGTCAGTGAGACAAAAGGGGGACATTTAGACGGCCGACAGAGAAAATCTGGGAGATTTTATAATCAGTGTGTTTGCACCAATGTCATGACAGATTATTGACCAAATCTATCAATATATCAAACTAAAAAGTTTACTATTTTTAGGACATAGTAAAGTCAATGAAAGTTTCTAGGACAGATCAGTTAACATTTAGCACCAGAGGGTAGAAATGATCTGAACTTTGCTGCTATAAAATGTGACTCGGTTTGTTAGACCAGACCTTTGCAGCAGCTGATCAGCTGTTATTATTCTCAAATTTCCCCAAACAAAGGTATTGAGGGAGACAGATGAAAGAGCAGTGGGTAAGTGTAATTAGTGACTGGTCAATACTAAGGATCCACCTTTGACCTTTCACTTGGATAAAACGCAAGGGTCACATATGAGCCTAAAGGTCATCAATCCCATCTGACTCTGAGTTTCCTCAGCCAGTCAAACCGGTAACCAGGCAGACAGGCATGTCATCTGGAGGTCATCAAGGGGTCATCTAGGGTCATTGGAGTCCTCATCGTGTTGCCTCTGAATCTTTATAACACTCCCAATCAGCTGATGGTTATTATGTTGGGGTACAGTCAGAGTGGCATTTCAAATGCTTATTGACCTTGTGGCCTTGACCTTCAGGGTTGTAATAACACATGCGCTCGAACAGAGACAGAGGAACCATGAAGCTCATCCTCAGCATCATCACATTTTGGAGAGACACCAAAAAGAGAATGAAAACAGAAACATCTTAATGCGTCACTGAAGCTGCCAGCACATCTCTGCTGTGATAAGGAGAGAGAAAGGAAAGGAAAAGGAAAAGGAGTGACCAGATGATCAAGGGAGATCAGGACAAGTGGAACAGTAAGGGAGAGCAGACATCAGCACATAGAGGACTGTAGAAGATGTCTTCATGTGTGAGGCTGTAATATTTCAGCATGCTGGTGGTGGGGATGATGGTGGTGTTGGAGGTGGGGGTGGGGGGAGGGTGGGGGGGTGCCCTCCATCTCCAGGGAGGCATGTGGCATTCCTCTGAGCAGAGGAATGCCACATATGCCTCTGGCACACACATATGCCAGGCTGGTTTCTGGGTCATTAAAATTCCTCATCTCACTTCTTCTGCCTGAAACCCAGCTGCCCCCAGCAGCATGTTTGTTCATGTCAAATCAATCCATCCATCCATCCACTATCTACTGCTTATCCGGGGTCGGGTCGCGGGGGCAGCAGCCTAAGAAGAGAAACCCAGACTTCCCTCTCCCCAGCTACTTCTTCCAGCTCATCTGGAGGGATCCGCAGGCGTTCCCAGACCAGTCGAGAGACATAGTCTCTCCAACGTGTCCTGGGTCTTCCCGGGGTCTCCTACCGGAGGGACATGCCCTGAACACTTCACCAGGGAGGCGTCCAGGGGGCATCCTAACTAGATGCCCAAGCCACCTCATCTGGCTCCTCTCAACGCGGAGGAGCAGCGGCTCTACTCCGAGCTCCTCCCGGATGGCAGAGCTTCTCACCCTATCTCTAAGGGAGAGCCCAGCCACCCTACGGAGGAAGCTCATTTCGGCCGCTTGTACCCGTGATCTTGTTCTTTCGGTCATTACCCAAAGCTCATGACCATAGGTGAGGGTAGGAACGAAGATCGAGATAAATTGATCTCTCTTCACCACAACGAACCGGTGCAGAGTCCGCGTTACTGCGGACGCCGCACCGATCCGCCTGTCGATCTCCTGCTCCATTCTTCCCTCACTCGTGAACAAGACCCCGAGGTACTTGAACTCCTCCACTTGGGGCAGGATCTCCTCCTTGACCCGAAGAAGGCACTCCACCTTTTTCCGGTTGAGAACCATGGCCTCAGATTTGGAATCAATCTTTATTTATATAGCGTCTTTTACAATCAAAATTGTTTCAAGGTGCTTTCCAGAATCCCAGGCCTAACCCCAGACAAGCAACAGTGGCAAGGAAAAACTCCCCTTTAACAGGAAGAAACCTTGAACAGGACCAGACTCATATAGGGGGACCCTCCTGCTGATGGCCGGCTGGGTAGAGAGAGAGGAAAGGGGGGAGGACAGGTAGAGGATAGAATAAGGAGGAGAGGAGAGGAGAGGAGAGGAGAGGAGAGGAGAGGAGAGAGAGGAGAGGAGAGGAGAGGAGACCATTTCCAGTGGGGTGACAGAGGCCTGTCAGGTGATCATGTTTCTTGTAGTTTTTCTGGAACTACAGAATTAGTAACAATAAGCTTTTTCAAAAAGGTAGGTTTTAAGTCTGATCTTAAAAGTAGAGATGGAGTCAGCCTCCTGTACCTGGACAGGGAGCTGGTTCTATAGCAGGGGGGCCTGGTAGCTAAATGCTCGCCCCCCCATTCTACCCCTAGAGACTCTGGGGACCCCAAGTAGACCAGCATTCTGAGAGCGGAGCGGTCTATTGGGCTGATAAGGTGTCACTAGCTCCTCCAGGTAGGATGGAGCTAGGCCTCTGAGGACCTTGTAGGTCAAAAGATGGGTTTTAAAAATTATTCTAAATATAACGGGCAGCCAATGAAGAGACGCCCTGTACTGCGTCTCTTCATTGGCTAGTAATGTGATCTCTTTTGTCAATACCTGTCAGAACTCTGGCTGCAGCATTTTGGATCAGCTGGAGGCTTCTTAAAGAGTTGTTTGGACACCCTGATAATAAAGAATTACAATAGTCCAGCCGGGAAGTAACAAATGCATGGAATAACTTTTCAGCATCATGCCGCGTCAGTAGTTTCCTGATCTTTGTGATGTCAAGTGAAAAAAGGCACTTCTAGAGACTGTTTTAATGTGTGAGTTGAAGGAGAGATTTTGGTCAAACGTTACTCCAACACCATGGAACACCATGGACATGAGCAAACTGGTATCTATCAGATAGATATAATCTAAACCAGTCTAGTGCTGTCCCTTTAATCCCAATCACATGTTCCAGTCTCTGTAACAGGATGCTGTGATCAACTGCATCAAAAGCAGCACTGGGGTCCAGCAGAACCAGCATAGATACCAGTCCATGATCTGAAGCTATAAGAAGATCATTATAGAATATGATAATTAAGATGGATAGGAGGAGTAGATTCATTTAAGCTAACATACTCCTCCTTCTGAAGCCAGATCTCAGTAAGACAAAATAAATTAATGTGATGATCCGCTATCAGGTCGTGCACTAACAGGGATTTACACAAAAGAGATCTAATATTTAACAGTCCACACTTAATTGTGATATTAGTTTCTCCAAGTTGTGCTTTGGTATTAATTTTAATAAGATTATGGTAATTGACAGTTCCCCTGCTCTGTGCTTGGTGAACTTTTAACCGTGGAACAGAGACTATCTCTATAGTGTTAAATACATTATTGTTGGTGGATGAGGGTTCTATGGAAGCAGCAGAGAGGTGTGTAAGACTACAACTCAGCATCCTGGTCTGGACCCTGGATTGTCAGGTCACTTTGGTTCTAATAAAATTAGCCAAGTTACTAGAAATGAGAGAGGCACCATCCCGTGTGGGATGGACACCGTCTCCCCTAATCAGACCAGGTTTTCCCCAAAAAGTGCTCCAATTGTCTATAAAGGCCACCTGGTTTTCGGGGCACCACCGTGACAGCCAGCGACAAAGCAACGACATGCAGCTAAACATTTCATCGCTGGCCAGATTGGGGAGAGGACCAGAGAATGCTATGGAGTCCGACATCGTTTTTGCGTAGTTGCACACACGACTCTATGTTAATTTTGGTGACCTCCGACTGACGAAGCCGTGTGTTGTTTGCTCAGACGTGAATAATAATTTTACCAAATTTACATGTACTTCTCGCCAGCAGCTTTAGATTGGCTTCTATGTCACCCGCTCTGGCCCCCGGAATGCACTTAACTATGGACGCTGGAGTCGGTTTCACGTAGCGCAAAACAGAGTCGCCAGTTACCAGGGTCGGTTTCTCAGTGGGTGTGTCGCCGAGTGGGGAAAAATGATTTTTCAGATTCAGATTCAGATTCAGGTCCTTTATTGTCCCATACGGGGAAATTTACAGTGCAACAACAGCAAGAGCGCGCAGAGAAAAATAAGATAAAATCAAATAGAATAGGATTTGGAATATACAAAGAGGATGTATATTTACAATAATCCAGGTAAATGGATACTCGGCCTCTGTATACCTGTACATAGTACAGAGGGTGAATACAATATACATATCAGAATATATAATATTCAGATTGTGCTAGCGGGCATTATGTTTATTGTGCAGTCTGACAGCAGCCGGCAGCAAAGATCTGCGATACCTCTCCTTCACACAGCGAGGGTGGAGCAGCCGCTCACTGAAGGAGCTGCCCAGTGCTCTCAGGGTGTCCTGTAGGGGGTGGGACGTGTTGTTTAACATGGATGACAGCTTAGCCATCAGCTAACGGGAAGCCACGGGAAGCGGGTGGTGGTGCACCGTGGGCTTTTGGTTTGGTCTACGCTTCCTGCGAACCGTCACCCAGCTAGCCGTTTGCTGCCAGGGGACCGCTAGTTGTAGCTATGCTATGCGGCTCCGCAGCAGCTAGCTTCTCCTGGCTACCTGACGCAACTCCAGCTAACTCCAAGCTGTGGAACCGCGTCTCAAGCTCACTAAGTCTAGCCTCCATAGCCATAAATAAACTACATTTTCTGCACCTATTCCCTTCACTAAAGGAGGCAGAGGAGTAACTAAACATTTCACACGCTAAACAGACAAAGGCACCGGGTGAAACAGATGGTGAGGCCATGCTAACGCTGATAATCTGCAGAGCCCTGTATTTGTTTAATATGGGTTATTGCTCACTGTTATCAGGTGACTATAATGTCCCAAGTGTTCAATTTTAAATAAATTGAATTTTAAGTAAAGTGAATACAACACACCGTGCACAGAGCAAACAACGAACGATTGAGAAGACAGGAAGTGACGCAATATGTTCCCCCCACTTGACCTCACCTACCCTGGGTGTGTGTCTCTCCCTCTCTCTGTTTCTCCTTGCCCCTCCCTCTCTCCTCCCTCTCTCATATGCTAGTTTTTAGCTCGAATGTCACTAACTGATAGAACATGAGCAACCACTCATAGTCTAATGCCCCCCTCTCTGTGGCCCCTCACCTTTGATCAACATACTTTGTAAGGGGGGGGGGGGGGCTGGTTGGGGTGTTAGGGCCTAACCTGGAGTGCCAGATATTATTGTGCTACTTCCTAGCCTCTAAACCCTGACCCAGGGAACCATGGGCAAAGAGCCTTTTGTTTGGCTGTCCCCAACCTTTCCGTTGCCCCCTTTCATCTCTTACTCCTCCCTTTTCTTTCCTCTCTGCTGTTTTATTCTCTCTCATTGAACCTCAAACATAAAAGTCAAACCCTTGAATTGGTCATCAAAGAGACCACCGTAGCACACAAACAGGCATTGCCATTGAGTTGCCATAGTAGCAGGAATTCCAGATAGTGGGGCTTTGAACTGGTGTGGGAACAGGTCATCGTCACCTTTATGGTCCACGGCTCATGAGGACCTCTGTAAGTTTAAAGCTAAGCATGAAAAGTCTCTTTTATTACATGATCAGCATACCTGTAGAAGCAGTCTGCCTTTACACAGGCTTCTTAAACTAACACATTTTCCCATGCTGTCCTTAATTCTGATTTCCGTGGGAGTTAAAAGCCTGCATTCACCCGACTAGTTGGATGACTAGAACAGAGAGATGTGATACAGAGCCAGTAATGAGAGAGCTGCACTGAAGGACTCACAGGAAACATTTCAGGTGTCTCCTAAAGCCAACATCTCTTCAGTGTTCTCCCAGCACGTCTGGTGATTCGCTCTTCTACAGCAACCACACCAGATACTCACATCTGCGTCAGCATGGTGATGCACATGTTGAAATACAAGAATGCAACAATAAATGACACAACTTTAAACTTGAGATAAACTCTCAATTTTGGCTATGAAATTCAAGTGTGCTGCTGGTGTTTCACACTGAAGCTGTTTACAAAAGATGAAACGCACCTTTATGTTCTTGTGTCACGGGAGCTGCGTGCCAAAGCTGAGGGCCTGTCGGTGGCGTTCAGCAAGCTTCCTGCTGTGATTAAGCAGACATGTGAACAGAAAAGACCTGGAGGACCTTTGCCCCCATGCAAGATGACCTTGCATGTGGTTTTGGTACATTTTATGTGACACTGAAGGGGAAATTCACCTGGGTTTCAGTCCCTGCTAGCATCAGCCCCGCTGCTCTGACCATTGACCTCTTTTCAGGAAGGCAAATATGTCTATAGGCTGAGAGAAGCAGCTAAAAAATGTTTCCAGACAATGTTTGATTCTTTTTAATGTTCTTACACATTTCAGAGTCGAAGTCGTTAAGACATCAGGGTGGTACGTGTTTCCCATACATTAGTGTCACTCGCTGCCAGCCAGGGCGTAGCGAGAACAAGACTTGACTGGAACAATAGGAAGTGGTTATGCGTGGCAGCTGAGGAGGAATGCTGGAGATCTTTTGGTATGTAAAGCAATTACTGTCATACATACGTCAGCTCTGAGGCAGCCAGCCCATATCTCCCCATTAGTTGCACACACATTCAAATATTCTAAAGTACGCAGCCCTTACCTGCCAGTAAGTTTGCTTTTCTGCTCCCACTGGTGAAACTCTGCTGCTGCAGGCAGTGAAACCTGTGCTGGGAGGCAGCGCAACACAGCTGGTTATGAAAAAACAACTTCTGGTGAAACAGGGAGGATAGAGAACCTGAGTCAAGCACAGTCAGTAAACACAACACGCCCTCCTGAAACAGTGAGGCCAGCAGGCTGCTCAGAGCTGCAAACAGCCAGTAAATAGCAGGTAAGCCTTCAAATGACTCACTGTCCTCATGTTTGGTCTTGTGTGATTAAAGATTGAAATGTAACCCTCTGATTTTACCTCTTAATAAGCATTGTCACAACTTAGCGAAAAAGTTGTTCAAACAAGGAGACATACACAATAAAGAATTAACAGATTTCCTGTCATTTTATTTATTAGTTATTTATTTAGTTATTTCCCCGCAGTAATGAACATTAATTCAATAAACATTTAAAACTTTTTAATTTTTATTTTTTTGTATAGTTCAGAGGTTCACGCTGCTGGTTCAAATCTATGTGGCCTCTTAGGCAAGGCCCTTTATGCTACATGCCTATACCTAGGATTGAGCGGAACCATAAATTATAGAGTCATACCTGCTCGGATGTTAAACTGGCTACTGGAACAAGGTTTTCATGGAGCAAGGCAGAGAACGTGGTACTGATGGAGTGTTACTACAGGAGTAACCCCAGCGAGAGAGGGTATATGCAGAGGATGTGTGAGAAATGGGTGCTTCGAAACCCCACATCCTCACTGACTAAGAAGCAGCTCTTAGCTCAGTGTTCGAATATCCGCAATAAGAAGCTGTTATCAGAGCTAGAGATTGATGAGGCACGGCGGTGTGCCTCACCCACGGTACAAATATGCTACAGCAAGGGGGAGCCAGGACACCAGGTCAGTGTGGGGGTGATTTCATCATCATGAACACGGCACTGTCAACCATCCCTACCACTACCATCACTGAGACCAATCAGCTGATGTATGCAGCGGCGACGGTAATTCTACAGATGCTTGGCTATAAGATGAAGAGCATGAATAGCCATAAGGAGCAAATGGCCCCATGGAGGAGAAGGCTAGAGGCAAAAATCATGGTGATACTGAGAGAAGTCAGCTTCCTAACAGAGCTGAGTAGAGGCGTGAATCCAAGGACAGAGTGGCCAAAGAAGTACAACAAACTGTCCATACCTGAGGCACTGGACATTGCTAAGCAAAGGCTCACAGCCCTGGCTACCCGACTAAAGAGGTACACAAGAGAAGCAGAGGAAAGGAGAATAAACAGGGTGTTCTCCACTAACCTGGCAAAGGTCTACTCTCAATGGCAGGGCAACGAGATGACAACAGACCCATCCAGGGCTGAGACTGAACAATACTGGAAGAGTATCTGGGAGAAAGAGGCAACACACAATGCTAATGCCCAATGGCTGAAAGACCTACACACTGAGCACAGCCAACTCCCAGAACAAGACCCAGTAGTCATCACCTTAGCAGACATCCAAACAAAAGTGTCCAAAATAAAGAGCTGGACAGCACCAGGGCCCGATAAGATCCACGCCTACTGGCTTAAGAAGCTGACTGCACTCCATGAACGCCTGGCAGCACAAATGAACCAGCTGCTAACATCAGGGGACAGTCCTCATAATGAAGGACCCCCAGAAGGGCACAATACCGTCCAACTACCGGCCCATAACCTGCCTCAGCACCACATGGAAGCTCCTATCAGGCATCATAGCGGCTAAGATCAGCAGGCACATGGATCAATACATGAGCAGAGCACAGAAAGGCATAGGGAACAACACCAGAGGTGCCAAGCACCAGCTACTGGTCGACAGGGCAATCGCCCAGGACTGTAGGATGCGGCACACCAAACTGTGCACTGCCTGGATTGATTACAAGAAAGCCTATGACTCAATGCCGCACACATGGATACTAGAGTGCCTAAAGCTGGATAACATCAACAGGACACTAAGAGAGTTCATCCAGAACTCCATGAAGCTGTGGAACACGACTTTGGAGGCCAACTCAAAGCCAATTGCGCAGGTGAGCATCAGATGTGGCATATATCAAGGAGATGCTCTGCCCCCCATGCTGTTCTGCATAGGCCTAAACCCCCTGAGCCAGATCATCACCAAGAGTGGCTACGGGTACCAGTTCCGAAATGGAACAACCATCAGCCACCTCCTCTACATGGATGACATCAAGCTGCATGCCAAGAACGAGCGTGACATCGACTCCCTGATTCACCTCACTAGGATCTACAGCAAAAACATCGGGATGTCATTCGGGCTAGACAAATGTGGGCGGATGATATCTAGAAGGGGAAAGGTGATCGCAACTGATGGGGTTTAACTACCTGAAGGGAACATCACAGATGTGCAGGACAGTTACAAATACCTGGGGATCCCACAGGCAAATGGTAACCATGAGGAGGCAGCTAGGAGGTCAGCCACAGCCAAATACCTGCTGAGGTTAAGAGAGGTCCTGAAAAGTCAGCTGAATGGTAAGCACAAGATCCAGGCCATAAACACCTACGCCTTGCCAGTAATGCTGATATCGAGAAAACATACCAGTGGCTGACAAAGGCCGGGCTGAAAGACAGCACAGAGGCACTAATCATGGCTGCACAAGAACAGGCCCTGAGCACCAGAGCAATAGAGGCCAGGGTCTACCATACCAGACAAGACCCCAGGTGCAGACTGTGTGGAGATGCCCCTGAGACAGTCCAGCACATCACACCAGGGTGATACATGGAACGGCAGGCAAGGCATACATGGAACGGCATAACCAGGTGGCTGGCATAGTGTACAGTGATCCCTCGCTATATCGCGTTTCATCTTTCACGGCTTCGCTGCTTCACGGATTTTTTTTGCGAGTCGTTCATTGCAGTTCTCAAATATAATCGAAGGTGGCATATCCGTTTATAAAAATCTTCTTGCTCAGAAAAAGAAAGAGCGCCAACAACTACCCATAACAATGTTCTTCTCTCGGAGAAAGACTCCTGCGCCTTCAGTAGAAACAGACGCTACAGCGGAGCAGAGTCAGGACGAAGAGGCACAGCTGGGACTGTGAAATACGCGAGTGACAATGTTTCCAACCTTATTAAAATTATTGTTTTAAACAAATTTTGGGCTTTAAAACAGGTTTTGATTTTTGGTTTCATTCTATAGTTCAGTATTGCATTGTAAAATAATTTTAAAAAATAAAGCTGACTACTTCACGGATTTCACTTTTCGCGTGTTCTTTTTGGAACGCAACTCCCGCGATAAACGAGGGATCACTGTACAGGAACATCTGCACTGAGTATGGGCTGGAGGTCCCAGGGACCAGGTGGGAGACACCCCAGAAAGTGGTGGAGAACGAGCAGGCCAAGATCCTGTGGGACTTCCAGATCCAGACTGACAAGATGATGGTGGCCAACCAGCCTGACATAGTGGTGGTGCTTGGCACCTCTGGTGTTGTTCCCTATGCCTTTCTGTGCTCTGCTCATGTATTGATCCATGTGCCTGCTGATCTTAGCCGCTATGATGCCTGATAGGAGCTTCCATGTGGTGCTGAGGCAGGTTATGGGCCGGTAGTTGGACGGTATTGTGCCCTTCTGGGGGTCCTTCATTATGAGGACTGTCCCCTGATGTTAGCAGCTGGTTCATTTGTGCTGCCAGGCGTTCATGGAGTGCAGTCAGCTTCTTAAGCCAGTAGGCGTGGATCTTATCGGGCCCTGGTGCTGTCCAGCTCTTTATTTTGGACACTTTTGTTTGGATGTCTGCTAAGGTGATGACTACTGGGTCTTGTTCTGGGAGTTGGCTGTGCTCAGTGTGTAGGTCTTTCAGCCATTGGGCATTAGCATTGTGTGTTGCCTCACTTCGGAACTGGTACCCAAAGCCACTCAGTAGTTGGATGGTATTGTGCCCTTCTGGGGGTCCTTCATTCGGAAGACTGTCCAGCCCTGGGTTAGCCACTCTGGCTGGGTCCCTAATGTTGGCAGGTTCATCTGTGCTGCCAGGCGTTCATGGAGTGCAGTCAGCTCCTTAAGCCAATAGGCGTGAAACTTATCTGGCCCTGTTGCTGTCCCGCTCTTCATTTTGGACACTCTTGTTTGGATGTCTGCTAAGGTGATGACTACTGGGTCTTGTTGGCTGTGCTTTGTCTGTAGGTCTTGTGGCCATTGGGCATTAGCATTGTGTGTTGCCTCTTTCTCCCAGGTACTCTTCCAGTAGTGCTCAGTCTCAGCCCTGGATGGGGGGGGGGGGGGGGGGGGGGGGGGGGGTCTGTTGTCATCTTATTGCCCTGCCATTGAGAGTAGACCTTACCTTGATTGGTGGAGAACACCTTGTTTATTCTTCTTGCCTACTTCTCTTGTGTACCACTTCAGTAGGGTAGCCAGGGCTGTGAGCCTTTGCTTAGCAGTCTCCAGTGCCTCAGTTCTGTTATATTTCTTGGGCAGTTCTGTCCTTAGAGTCACACCTCTGCTCAGTTCTGTTAGAAGGCTGACTTCTCTCCTTACCGCCACGATTTTTGCCTCTAGCTTTCTCCTCCATTGGGCAGTTTATATATAAAATAACATAAAAAAATCTCTCTCTCTCTCTCTCTCTCTATATATATATATATATAAAAAATAAATAAATAAAATAAAAAAATCTCTTCCTTGCCCTCCTGGGCGGTGCCTCCTTCCTTCAGACTCGGGTCCTCTACCAGAGGCCTGGGAGTCTGAGGGTTCTGCGCAGGATCTTAGCTGTTCCTAGGACTATATATATATATATATATATGACTTTTGACCAGCATTAGAAGCTACCCTAGCAACCAGGATACAATAATGACTGCTTTATCTTTAAAAAACTGAGAACTAAATCTGTCAATATTAATTTCTAAGTCTATGTCATCTGTGTGGACTGAGGGTGAAACTCATGGTCATCTCTTACTGGAACCTTCAGGCTGGATTTACAGGAATGATTGTGTCTATTTTGTGAATGAACTAGTGGTGTCATAAGTTAATGTGTTGTCGTTTTACTGTCAAAGATATGATTTTATCTTGCTCCACGCACCCCCCTCTCCCCATCCCCTTTCTCCCCGCCCTTCAGCAGGTTACGGGGCGGGGCCTGGCTGTGCGGAGCCGGGACGCACGCAGAGTTGTTCTGCTCCTCTCCACCGCTGTGCTCCCGCTCTGTAGGCTTTTGTTGCTCCGCGCCTCTGTCCGGTGGACGGATACAAAGAGAGGGGCAGAGATAGCATGAACGACAGCCAGATTATGAGACCGGCGGGGGAGCAGAACCAATCGTATCCGAGAGAGTAGTCCCGACAGGGAGAGGCCTACTCTTTTCCCTCGGACTTCAGTCGAAGCTCCGCGGATGTGCGTACTAGATTTTCTCCAGCGAAGTGTCGTAGCCGTTGGGAGAGGGGCAGACTTTGGGGCAGGTAGGCTTTTGCTCTTGTCCTCTTTTGTTTTCAGAGGAAGCCGCTGGGGAAAAAACAGCCCGTCCGTCGATCGTGACGCTTCGGTGTTCGGCGCTTTTAAAACTCTTTCAGCACCGAGTCCTCTTAGCGACTACAGCGGAGGAGGGCTGCTTTAGTGCGGTGGCGAAATGAAGCTCGGGGGGGACTCGTTTATCTTCTCCGTCGCATTGTGTGTGTATGTTTGTGTGTGTGCGTGCGTGCGTGCGTGCGTGCGTGCGTGTGTGTGTGTGTGTGTGTGTGTGTGTGTGTGTGTGTGTGAGAGAGAGAGAGAGAGGCGACTGTAGCCTACGTGCGAACTTGCTCGGCCGGCGGGGTGTGCGCAGCACGTAGACGGCGGGGGCCGCGTATCGGCCCGCCGTCATCAAAATAAGCGTCCCGGGAGAGAGAAGCGTGTTTTGTTACTATGATGATCTTATCGTTGCTGCTCCGAAGACGCAGCTCTAATTGCAGGCTTGACTTTAGTGCGGAGACCGGTGACATTCGAATAAAAGCTAAATATGCCGATTATCCCTTCAGCCACTTTATATAATTAATCTGAGGCTGGTGAGTCTCTGCCCACATTCGCTGCATCGGGATTAGGTAATGTTTGTTTCCGCCTCACTTCGTATGGCTGCAAGGAGCGATGTCAACATATTCTTTTCCTAAAGAAAATTCCCCAAACAGCCAGTTGGGCTGAGCCTGTGTCAGCAGTTCGCTCTGTCGGCGGCCGGATAAACTGGTTTCGTTTCGCTGCTGACTGCGGCCAGAGAGTCTTCTCTTTTCGAGGAAAGGAACGATGTGTTTTCGGTTGTGACGCTGACATATGCAACCCGAGTCTGACTCTCTCTTTCTGTCTTTCTCTCAGGGCTGCTCTGGTGAAAGAGGGAGTCATGGATAAACATTTGCACATTCTCCAGAAATCCGTGAATGGTGTCCCAACTGGGATCTCATTGGATATGAGTCTGAACGTGGACAGAGAGGGTGGTTTTGCAGAGCGGCAGATTGTGGGACTCTCTGACAAAATACCTCTGGTGAAACCTTATTTGAAAAAGAAGCAGAGGAAACTGGATCCCAAATGCCTCCATCACGCCTTGGAGGACCCAATACTGACCACTTTGTTGAGCACAGATTCCTTGGTTTCTGGGGATGGGATGTTTGTTCCCCGCAACGCCCAGGACGGACTCCTGGTACCCTGTGCACTGCAGCAGTCACTAAAAAGAAACGTCTTGGGACGGTATCTGCAGACCAGGACGTTTCCAGAGCTGGAGTGCCAGGGCTGGTGACCCAGGACGGGGATGTGGAGATAGCTGATACTTCCGTAGAACTTGAGGAGACCCGGCAGCAAACCGAGCCAAAGATCGGTGACCCCATCCCCAACGGTCACTGCTTTCAGCCCAAACCCGTTGTGAGGGCAGCCGGGAACAAAGTGGCAACCTCCCCCGGCAGGGACGTACCTCCCGTAGTCACATCACAGACTCCACACCAGGAGGGGGGTGTCATGAAACATGCCCTGCTAACCTCTGTGGCCCAAACCCTCCCGGTCAAAGACTGCAGCAGCGTTCAGGACTGCCATCCCCTCAATGTGCAACCCGACAAAGGAGTACTGTTTCAGGATAAAAGCGAAGAGGCCTCCCTGGACCTGGTTTTTGAGCTGCTCACACAGCTCCAGTATCACACACACCAGTCGGACTCTGTGGACATCTGTATTATATAATATAATAAATAAATAAATAAATAAAATAAAAAAAATCTCTTCCTTGCCCTCCTGGGCGGTGCCTCCTTCCTTCAGACTCGGGTCCTCTACCAGAGGCCTGGAGTCTGAGGGTTCTGCGCAGGATCTTAGCTGTTCCTAGGACTATATATACTGTATATATGACTTTTGACCAGCATTAGAAGCTACCCTAGCAACCAGGATACAATAATGACTGCTTTATCTTTAAAAAACTGAGAACTAAATCTGTCAATATTAATTTCTAAGTCTATGTCATCTGTGTGGACTGAGGGTGAAACTCATGGTCATCTCTTACTGGAACCTTCAGGCTGGATTTACAGGAATGATTGTGTCTATTTTGTGAATGAACTAGTGGTGTCATAAGTTAATGTGTTGTCGTTTTACTGTCAAAGATATGATTTTATCTTGCTCCACGCACCCCCCTCTCCCCCATCCCCTTTCTCCCCGCCCTTCAGCAGGTTACGGGGCGGGGCCTGGCTGTGCGGAGCCGGGACGCACGCAGAGTTGTTCTGCTCCTCTCCACCGCTGTGCTCCCGCTCTGTAGTTTGTTCTTGCTTTTGTTGCTCCGCGCCTCTGTCCGGTGGACGGATACAAAGAGAGGGGCAGAGATAGCATGAACGACAGCCAGATTATGAGACCGGCGGGGGAGCAGAACCAATCGTATCCGAGAGAGTAGTCCCGACAGGGAGAGGCCTACTCTTTTCCCTCGGACTTCAGTCGAAGCTCCGCGGATGTGCGTACTAGATTTTCTCCAGCGAAGTGTCGTAGCCGTTGGGAGAGGGGCAGACTTTGGGGCAGGTAGGCTTTTGCTCTTGTCCTCTTTTGTTTTCAGAGGAAGCCGCTGGGGAAAAACAGCCCGTCCGTCGATCGTGACGCTTCGGTGTTCGGCGCTTTTAAAACTCTTTCAGCACCGAGTCCTCTTAGCGACTACAGCGGAGGAGGGCTGCTTTAGTGCGGTGGCGAAATGAAGCTCGGGGGGGACTCGTTTATCTTCTCCGTCGCATTGTGTGTGTGTATGTGTGTGTGTGTGTGTGTGTGGTGCGTGCGTGCGTGCGTGTGGTGTGTGTGTGTGTGTGTGTGAGAGAGAGAGGCGACTGTAGCCTACGTGCGAACTTGCTCGGCCGGCGGGGTGTGCGCAGCACGTAGACGGCGGGGGCCGCGTATCGGCCCGCCGTCATCAAAATAAGCGTCCCGGGAGAGAGAAGCGTGTTTTGTTACTATGATGATCTTATCGTTGCTGCTCCGAAGACGCAGCTCTAATTGCAGGCTTGACTTTAGTGCGGAGACCGGTGACATTCGAATAAAAGCTAAATATGCCGATTATCCCTTCAGCCACTTTATATAATTAATCTGAGGCTGGTGAGTCTCTGCCCACATTCGCTGCATCGGGATTAGGTAATGTTTGTTTCCGCCTCACTTCGTATGGCTGCAAGGAGCGATGTCAACATATTCTTTTCCTAAAGAAAATTCCCCAAACAGCCAGTTGGGCTGAGCCTGTGTCAGCAGTTCGCTCTGTCGGCGGCCGGATAAACTGGTTTCGTTTCGCTGCTGACTGCGGCCAGAGAGTCTTCTCTTTTCGAGGAAAGGAACGATGTGTTTTCGGTTGTGACGCTGACATATGCAACCCGAGTCTGACTCTCTCTTTCTGTCTTTCTCTCAGGGCTGCTCTGGTGAAAGAGGGAGTCATGGATAAACATTTGCACATTCTCCAGAAATCCGTGAATGGTGTCCCAACTGGGATCTCATTGGATATGAGTCTGAACGTGGACAGAGAGGGTGGTTTTGCAGAGCGGCAGATTGTGGGACTCTCTGACAAAATACCTCTGGTGAAACCTTATTTGAAAAAGAAGCAGAGGAAACTGGATCCCAAATGCCTCCATCACGCCTTGGAGGACCCAATACTGACCACTTTGTTGAGCACAGATTCCTTGGTTTCTGGGGATGGGATGTTTGTTCCCCGCAACCGCCCAGGACGGACTCCTGGTACCCTGTGCACTGCAGCAGTCACTAAAAAGAAACGTCTTGGGACGGTATCTGCAGACCAGGACGTTTCCAGAGCTGGAGTGCCAGGGCTGGTGACCCAGGACGGGGATGTGGAGATAGCTGATACTTCCGTAGAACTTGAGGAGACCCGGCAGCAAACCGAGCCAAAGATCGGTGACCCCATCCCCAACGGTCACTGCTTTCAGCCCAAACCCGTTGTGAGGGCAGCCGGGAACAAAGTGGCAACCTCCCCCGGCAGGGACGTACCTCCCGTAGTCACATCACAGACTCCACACCAGGAGGGGGGTGTCATGAAACATGCCCTGCTAACCTCTGTGGCCCAAACCCTCCCGGTCAAAGACTGCAGCAGCGTTCAGGACTGCCATCCCCTCAATGTGCAACCCGACAAAGGAGTACTGTTTCAGGATAAAAGCGAAGAGGCCTCCCTGGACCTGGTTTTTGAGCTGCTCACACAGCTCCAGTATCACACACACCAGTCGGACTCTGTGGACATCTGTGTGGATTTCTTACAAGGACGTTGTGTTTATGGGAATGATTGTGCACACCACCACACCGTCCTGCCCTACCACTGGCAGATCCACAGGAGCGGCAGTCAGACGTGGCAGAGCTTAGCCGACGACTCCCAGGAGCAGCTGGAGAGACTGTTCTGCAACCCAGACAATGAGCATGCCACGCTCAAGTTCCAGTAAGTATCACTAATCTGTTCCCAGACTTCTCGCTCATCGCTTCAGAATAGGAAGTGAATAATTCGAAGATCTTGTGCCACCAAACAGTCTTGAAGGTCTGACCCTAAGCAGAACGGTGCTGTTGAGAGGACAGAATGTGACACACGAGCCAGGAAGTTGTGATACTGCTGACAAAGGTCGTGTAGTAAATGACACATGCGTGTGTAACACTTGTGACCTGGGTAATGTGTAGCCCTTGAGCAAGGACTGTGTCACAGACTGAAAGGACTCCCCAGCTGTGGTGAAAAGGTGTGGGCTCCTACTGCGGCTGTGTTCACGGGTCCCAATACCGCTTGTGTGTCCTGCATCATGCGTTGGCACATGTGACCTCTGGCAGCTCACTCGTCTGTGTGTCATACGTCACCTCCCAGTCCTGATACTGGTTATCCATCTCCTGTATTTTCCCAGCTGGCCCTGTTGTGGGCTAGAGCTCCATCCAAATCAGCAGAAAGGCCGAACTTCTATGACCCCCATTTGCCTGCTGCGGTCACAAATACGCTTGGCAGCTTCTCTCTTTCCATTGGTGGCTGGCACGCACACACACATACACAGTGTGGTGTGCAACAACTCTAGTGCAAAGCTCTGCAGCTAGCACTCTTCACATGCAGGTTAGCAGAGATAAACCTCTCTTTCACTCTCTCATAGATACACATGCAGGCTCTTGGCCCGAGTCCTGCAGCAGAAGGGAGCATGCGCTGCTTTCTGTGAAACTAAACCATGCGCACGCTCACACACATGCACACACACACACAATGAATATGTCCTCTCTCTGGGTATCACTTTTCCTGCCTATTTCACAGGAGAAGTGAGTCAGGAATCAACGTTGTGGTGTGATTTACTTTTTTCAGGAAAACTGTTTCAGGCTGACCTCAGTGAATTCCTGGGTGCTTTAGTTTGCTGTCAGTTGCTACTTTCCTGTGTTGAAGGTTAAATGTGGACTGAATGCAAACACACTGTTCAGTGCCTCACCTAGCTGTTCGGAATATTTGCAGTATCTACTCCACAGATCATGTGACCAGTTGTCCACCGGTTACTTGGGCCAGGGTGTGTGTTTATCTCTACGTTTCTGTGTCCACACTTGCAGGGCTGATGTGTTGACTTGTTGACATCAGTTTGCAGGTGAAACTTTATGCAAAGAGCAGGTTGCTCTGCAAACAGGATGTGCACCTTGTTGGGGTTGACCCAGATTCTTCACGGGCCTTTTCAGTGTGCGAAGATTTCTGAACTGCCATTACTGTTGTGACACAGCAGGATTGTTCTCTTTCCTTCTCTAGGTAATTTAGGTTGGACTGAACCAGTTAACATTTGGCATCAACATTTTTACTATCAGACATGAGTATGATTGTTAGCTTATCTTTAGTAGTAGCAAGACAACTGTTGCTGTGTTTCCTGGTGTGTGTGTGTTCTCTTCAGACATGCATTTTTTCCTCATCGTTAAGGTCTATCTGTTCATGGTGTGTTTATTGAAGAAATAGTGCTGCATTCACACTGTTAATCGCGCTACCGACAATCGGAGGCCTTTATATGTCAGCAGTGTGGTCAAATGCAGTCTCCCTGTATTGGGCCTCTCCTGGGGCCTCCTCCAGTGACATATTTTAGCCTCTTTTAACCAAACCCTAACTCTGAACCAAAGGCTAGGCTGAGAAGAGCTCATGTTTAGGCTCAGGTAAACACACGCACACAATGTTTTAGCCCTTCAACCCTGAATTTAGTAGCTTAATGCTGCTGTTGGTCAGGTTCCACCTGCTGTAGTTAGTTTGTATGGTCACAGAGGATCTCCAGCTCAATAGACGACTCTGATTGTTCCTGTACTCACCTAGGGTCTGTGTTTGAGTGCAACCTGCAACTTTTTATTTAAAGATGCTGACCTGCGTCGGGCTGTTTCCTGTACAGGCTGATGTAGCCACAGTGGTGTTGGTGGAGGTTATGAAACTAGCAGGTCTTTATTGGCATGTTAGTCATCTTCAGTGCTGCTTATTCACACTAGTGAGATGTGATGGTACAGAATATCTGACAGATGAGTCACGGTGGCAACAGACCAGAAGAATGAAGCTGCAGCCTGTTTTCACACCTTTTAAAGTTATTCTAGCACACATGGACATTGCTACTTGCCCAGGACTGTCTTGCTTGTGTGTCTGTGTGTATGAGACCACAGGTTAATCCTGTCCATATAATAATCTGGAATGTAGAAATGGTCAAATTTGCTCTAGTCTGGAGACTCAACACAGAACCTTTCTGATGGTTAGAAATTCATTAGTTCAGCCGAGACTATTTTTGTGAGTGTGTGAGAGAGAGAATAATTAACCCTATCCTCTGATTTTAAAGATAAAGGACACCATGTGTGCGGCTGATGTGGGCCAGGTGATAAAGACGTTCTGTCATTAAGTGACATGAAGAGTCAGATCCCGAGGACAGGACAACCTGACACAGAGGTGTTTGGGGGGGGTGGTCCATCTTGCAAATCAAAGAACATCCAGCATGGTGGTGTCGGTGGTAGTGTCGGTGTCCTTACCTGTGTGTGCGTGTGTGTGGGTGTGTGTTTTTAATTGATCAATTCTTCACCCAGTCCTGGGCCAGATATCCACAGTCGTCGTGATGATGATGATGATGATGCAGGTCACTCACCAACTCATCATCGTCACATTGCGTCCTGATAAACGTTCATGTCTACGGTGTACCACACGTTGAACTTTCTCACTTTAAATGGTTCGATAGTTTATACTGGTGCAGCTGGTTGAGCAGTCAAGCTTCCTCAGTCACTCCTCTCTGGCCTCCTCTCTGAACCAGCTCTGAACCATGAGGCAATGTCAGCCCAGTGGAAACTCCCAGACAGAGTGAGGGGGAAGAACTGGTGGGACTGGGAGAAAGGACATGGTGAACTGTTGAAAGACGACCTGGCACATGCTGGAGAAGGTGGAGTACATTTGCTACTGCTGTGGGTGTCTGTGTGTATGTATATGTGTGTGTTTTCTCAGTCATAAACCATGGCAGCAGAGGTGAAATAAAAGCAAATGGTTGTGACGTGAGGGCATCAGACAGGCATGTGTGTTTGCCAATGTTGTTCATCAGCAGACATATTTGACTGGCTCTCAGGGTGTGACTGGATGTTTTTTGTGTGTGCGTTACATTTGTAACCTGTGACGTTAGCTGTGGTGTGACTGGCGCTGGTATGCAGGCTGTTGCGTGTGCACTTGTGAGAACCTGTGTGTGTGCGTGTGACACAATCTAGCAGGACAGTGACTCTTCACTGTAAAAATGGTTTTGTCCAACAGACCTTTGGTCTTTATGGTACGTCTGTGTAGACCTGTTGCTGTTTAAGGATGGAGCTTATTTAGCTTTTCCTCTGGACTGTTGGTTGTGTCCTCAAAACACCAGGGTTTCCTACCACTGAGCACAGCACACACCTTACCAGGCCTATTTAACAGATAACAGCAGCATCCCTTTATCCCCGAAAAGCTTTTAGAAGGTCCCCAGAGAGTCAGTAAGCCCCTGGGTGGGGTAGATAAAGTGCCCTAGAAGTTGACATGGTGGTCAGGTTAGATGAGCCTGGAGTAACCAGGCACTGGTGCTGCTTGTAAACACAGCTCCTTTGTGTTCTGGTGTTCTTTGTTTTGTTGTGTTGTGTTGTGCTGTGCTGAGAAGTTCCTTTTTCAGGTAGAAAGTACAGAGAACAGAACTGAGGGGTGTAGAGGAGAGTGAGACTGGAAACGGAGTAGAGGAACAGGGTGAGAAACAGAACTGGTTAGAGGGTCCTGCTGGTTCTGTCTTTGCCTGCTGCCTCACCCCAGAGGTTTCTCTTTGGTTTCTGTCTGTCAGGAAAAGGAGGATTTTACTTGTCATGAACAGGAAGCAGCCATCCAGAGCGACTGAGCTCAGTCAGAACCAGAAAAGGAACCGCTGGGGTGGCTGTTTAGCCTTTATGCTTAAAGAAGAACCTTTAAATGACATATGTTGCGGTTGACATAGTTGATAAAACACACACACACACACACACACACACCTTCAAGCACTGATCTGATTCCAATGTTTTTATGTACCGTAAGGTGCACTTAAAAGTCTTAAATTTGGACGCCAAAATGGACGCCTTATAATGTGGTGTGCCGTATGTGTTCCAAAATCTGTAAATGCTTTTTGGCTTTTCTGCTTTTGGAAAAGCCATTTTGGATTCATTTCGGATACAGAAGGTGATGCATGTGAATACATTGCTAAATACACACTAGCATGCATGTTTTAAGCCAGTGTACTGGTATGTTTTTCCATCGCCCACGCCCTCTAATCCGGTGTGCCTTATGTATGTGTTGAATACAGAAATAGTACCCATAACTGAGACTGCACCTTTTAATACGGTGCGCCTTATGGTCACAAAAATACGGTACTTTCAATTAGTTTCCTGTCAAACATCGATGAGCCCTATAAGCCAGTCAACACATGTTTGTGTCTGTATGTGCACATGGAGCGTGCACACGTGTGTGTGTGTGTGTCCACTGTCTGTGGCATAGCGTACGGGTGTGTGATGCCCACATTTGAGTGATGATGTCTGACCCAGAAAAGACTTGCCAGGGGCCTTTGGGGTAGCCGACGTGGACAGACTGATGTGCACGGATGCACACAGTGTGGTTCTGACCCGTACTGCACTCTCAGCCAGAGGTTAACAGATACTGTGCACATGTGATGGGATCATAGCTATTTACCAGAGATGCTAATGTTAAGCAGATGATTACGTCTGTGTGTCATGATGCGTTAGCTGGACCTAACAGTTGCTAAGAGACGTGCAAATGTGTCTGGAAACTTCTTTTGAACACACCACCAGTCTCTGCTCTAGTTTTACTGTTTTAACATTATTATTGGTTCATTGTTTTATTCTTATTTATGTACAGCACTTTGTTTCACCTGTGGTGGTTTTTAAAGCACTGTATAGATAAAGTTGGTGAAGATGATGATGAGGACATAGTTGTCATGTAAGTACTGTAAATACTAAAGTACAGTCGGCCAAAATCAGCTGTTGGCATCAAACAATGATGCCGATTCCATGACCAGCAAATGTAAAAACACTTTAATGTAAAATATGCTGAATTCGCTTGCGTAGCTAACCACTTTACTTCATGTTGCGGTTTGCTTTATAATCTTCTTTCTTTCCATTTTTAACATATATCATCGCGTGTCATGAGTGGGTAATTACAGATTTGTGTTGGAGTGTGAGCAGGCACTACCTGGACCTGGCCCTTCTGTCCCCCAGCATGAGCTAGCAGGATAATATTGGATGCTGTGTTTCAGGGGGCGCATGTTTTCTCTGGACTTTGGGGCCATGCGAGTCTGTGACCTGGAGTTTGACCGCGTGCGGCGGCTAACCACCCCTGCAGGGCCTCTGCCTGCGGTCAGCACCAACCCCGGCGCCAACCCCAGCTGTCACACCGTGTGGAAGTACTACTGCAGAGACAACTTTGGTTGGAGGGAGTACTCTGAGGTAAACCCCACCTCACCCCACCCCACACACACAGACACAAACACAAACACACACACACGGTTTTGTTTGACTTCCATCTCCTATTATCCCATCAGCCGGTGGTGAAGCTCATAGAGGAAGCGACCCTGAGGGGTCTGAAGGAGGTGCGATTCATTACGCTCCAGAACCAGTACATCCTCAACATCAGAGAGGGCTTCCAGCAGAACGCCATCTTCGGGTTCAGGCGTCAGATCAAGAAACGGCCCATGTTCATGTCAGTGGTGATGCTGACGCCTCATCTACAGTAAGTCAAAGCTCTGGCCCGTGTGTGTGCTGCTGTATGAAGCCAGAACGTCATCTGGAGCTTTGTGTAGCCTACAGCATTGATTTCATGAACTCAACACTATTTCATTAAGACAGAACAATGCCATTCTCAAAGTTGGGAAGAGTTTATTTCATTAAAACCCAGAAACAAATGATTAAATGCTGTAGACAGATGCTGTGGACAGTAGCAGCAAGGACAGCCTTGTCTGCCTGTCTTGAGTTCACCTGTCTGCAGCTCTAAAAAAGCTCCCTCAGCCTCTGTAGGGGCCTTGTTTTGATCAGCAGGCTGAGGATGTTGATGTAGCAGGTTCATGCTGCTCGTTGCTTTCAACTGGGTCTGCAGGTAGTTCAGTAAAAGACCTTAACTTCTCTCTCTTTTGTCATCTCTAGGACTTTGGGTGGTCTCTCCTCTTCTCCACTTCCTTGTTCGTCATCAACATCCTCATCCTCCTCATTCCTGGATGTCTCCTCATCTCACCCCCTTTCTCCAACAACCACCAACCCTCCCAGCCTTTTTCCAGAAACATGGTTGCCCATGACAATGAACCAGGACTTCCTTCAGGTGCCGGTGTCCCGCGAGGACCGTAGCTATCGTACCGTCTACAGCCTTTTCCATAAGACGGTCTCAGAGACCAAGTTCAGGATTATCAGGATCCAGCGGGTCCAGAATCCTTTTCTCTGGGAGAAATATAAGAGGTGAGAAAGTGAATCTTTGTGCAGTATCGATTGTGACACTCTTGTGTTGTTCCTCTTGTTTCGTCATCAACATTTCTACTGTTTCATATCTGATGAAAATGTGTACCGGTAACTGAAGTTCAGATGTGGGTGAAAATGGAACAGGAAACAAGAGAGGCTGATCAGCAGAGCCTGGGATCCCACATCCAACTGAAAGAGCATAACATGACTTAGTAGACGGGAGAGTTTGATTTTTGATAATCTTTGATAATCTTTGATAATGGTACCGAGTCCCTTGAAAACAAGGAAGTGAAGGTGAAACAGGTCAAAGAGATCAAATGGAACAGACACAAGGTCAACATGTTTGCCATCACAGGATTCCCTCCACTCTTTATTAGAATCCCCGTTTCTGTTTGTGAACTCGCAGCTGCAAATCTGCAGACACAAAAGCAAACACAGTTTCCTTCAGGAACCGCAGGGCGGCCTAGCAAGATGTGGGAAAAAGAAACTGGGGCAACTGGAGCAGCTGTGAGTCAGCGGTGGTGTGTAAACACAGACAGGTTTGGTGACGAGGACGTTGAGGCTGTGGTTAGAGCGGGGCAGGTCCTGTCACTGTCACTCTGACTGGAACCACATGCTTTCACCATGACTGTGTGCACGAGTGTGTGTGTGTGCGTGCGTGTGCGCTCGCCTCTCTTCCTTGTTAGTATGCTGTTTGATATGTAAAGCTGTGTGCTCACTCTCTGCCCTGCGTGTTTGCACACTGCTGTGTGCGCTAGTGCATGCATTCCCCGGCTGTGTTGGCTGGAAGGCTGCCGGGTCATAAAAGGTCAGGCCGGGGTCACAGCCTCGCTGTCTCTGAAAGTGCCTGATAGATCAAAGTACACATGTGTGCTGCGTGCTAACAGGGATTAGCTCTGGATTGTTCCATTTTAAGGCTGCGATTACAGCGTTTGAGCAGGAAATACCTTGGGTCACACGTCTGCACCTGCGCAGCCGTAAACACATCAGCGACCTCCGTGACGACGACCTGATTGTTGCAAGCAGACCTCAGCTGGGGTTTGTTCTCTTCCTAACTTCACTCACTTCCTTCTCTGCTCCAACAGGAAGAAGGAGTATATGTCGCGGCGAATGTCCGAGATGGACCGTCTGCTGTGCGAACGCCACCTCTTCCACGGCACCTCGGCAGATGTAGTAGAAGGCATCTGCAAGCACAATTTTGACCCCCGGGTGTGCGGCAAACACGCCACCATGTTCGGTCAGGGCTCCTACTTTGCACGTAAAGCCGTCTATTCCCACAACTTCTCCAAGCGCTCGCCTAAAGGAGTCCACTGTATGTTCCTGGCCAAAGTCCTGACTGGAAGGTGGGTTTCAGGCTCCTTCTGTCCATAAACTGCTGCTAACTCGCATGTGGTTAATCCATGTCCTGAACCTTATGACTCAGCTCCTCATGTCCTTTGTTTCCGCAGGTTTACAGTTGGAAATCCCTCCATGCGGAGACCTCCACCCATCAATCCCCGTGACCCCTCCAGTGATCTCTTTGACTCTTGCGTGGACAACTGGGTGGATCCACAGATCTATGTCATCTTCAACGATGACCAGAGCTACCCTTATTTCATCATACACTACGAGGAGGTACCCGGCACGGTGGCGGTCTGAAGCCTGGATCAGACCTAGACGTGTCTCTGTTTGCACATATTTACTCAATGGTTATTGGCACCAGAGCTGGTGCCAGGGATGGAGATTCCCACCGAAACCGAGATCTTAAGGTGGTTTGGATGGTGTTTGCTCAGAGGCAACAACTGGAAGTTGTGATTTTTGCTGTTCTACTAAACTGGTAAAATGGTCATGATGTGAATGGTTGTGGGGCCAGATGAAACCAGACGCTGCTGCACTGGGAACGGGCGGCACCTGTTCCCGCCAGAGGAGGATCCACAACAGCTGCAACAGCAGACTCGATGGGAGGTTTTGGTCCATAAAAACCCAAACTGTCTTTTTTAACAAATGCTGTAGGGGACAGTTGACATCCTTCCAGGACGGCGAGGGACTGTCTTCGCTAATCAAACACTTCCGTATGAAGCCCATGGTGACCCTGCACCGTCACCATGGTGTCTTTTATATTTGTAGTCTTATATGAAGTGAATAATTTGGTGGACACGAGTCTATAAGCCACTTCAACCGGAAACATGGCTTCTCATCTGGACTGTGTTGTAAACCTCCAGGCTGAGGGTCCACATGATGCAGACGCTGTCCCCCTTCCTCTTGCCTTTCTTGGGGCCCCAGCCCTGCTGCAGGGCTGGAGTGTACAGTCTTTCCCACTTGGTTTGCAAAGCCCCCAAAACTCCTTTGCTGGACGCCTCTGACTCCTGGAGACCAGAGGACAGTGTACAGACCTTGTCCTTGTTTATATTTGAACTGTGTGCCTTTTGTTCATAAAATTTTATTTATGTTAGTTTAATGTATCGTTGATTAAATAAAGATTCAAAAAGAAAGACGTGTCAGAAAATGTGAACTTTATTCAAAACTCCAGTCCATTTACTGTCCTGGTTCTTTCTGTAAAAGTTAAGACTGAGGGGATTGCTCTGAGGGTGCTGCAAATCTGTACATGAGTGCTAGCAGTGCAGCTCTGCTGTTGGGGCTGGGGTCATTGTGGCAGTTTCCATTTTGGTGGGGGGCAGATGGTCTGATAGAGAGAGAGAGGAGTTATCTCACTCTCTTCGTGCCCCCGTGTGCTCCTCTCTGCATGTTGCCCTCCATTTGCCCCCATCTCCCAGCCCCCCCCCCCCCCTTAATCTCCTTTACAGCCTTTCCTTGTCTTTCCGCTTTGTACCCAGCATGTCCTTCTCTCGTCAGCTCTTAACAGCTCTCATCTTAATCATTCCTCCTCCTCTTCCAGCTCTCTAAGTCATCCAGCGGGCACTGGCTGGCTCTCTGCCCTCCAGGAACCACTGCAGGCACACGGGAAACACCACCGCCGCCACCTCAGGCTAGGAGGAGCAGGGAGAGTCATGGGAGTGGGGAGGGATGGGGAGACGAATGGTGGAGGACAGATGATACTGCAGTCATAGTGAGAGAGGAGAAGACATGCAGGAGAGGGAAGTACAGACTTCCTGAGAGCAGAACTCTGAATTATTCAGAGGAGTCGGGTTCTTGGTGAACAAGCAGCAGCTGCAAGAACACAGAGGAACCTCCGCAGAACCCTTGTTTCTGCTTTGGAGGAGCAGCTGCTAACGTTTCAACATTAGCCCAGACCATTTCTTTGGTTTCCAAGTCTTTCTCTTCTTCTGTTCCTGCACTCTTCACCTCCAGTCTGCCGCTTGGCTTGGCTCAGCCCAAACGCATCACGACCTCATGCTTCCGGCTCTGGCTAAGCTTCTGCATATTGCTCTAATATCTCTGTTCCTCACACACACACCGGCATGCAAACACACAGACCTGTTGGTACACACACACACACACACACACACACACACACACACACACACACACATATCTGTAAATGTCTCAGCTTTGTTCTGTATTAAAGCAGAACCTCCTTCCTCCTCCTCACACGCATGAGTGCTGAACAGACAGATGTGTGTGCATGTGTGTGCATGCATGAGACACACAGTTCCTGCATTAAGCCCAGGTCCATATTGCTCCAGCACTGCCCAGCTGCAACCAATGAACATTCCAGTTGCTGTTCCTTTGCTCCCCTCCCCTCTGCATCCTTTCACGTTTCAGTTCTAAGCCTCTGAGAGCTCCAGCAGCCGAGTGTGGTCGCTCTCATGTCTCTGTGAACTTTGGGCGACCTTCAGAAGCAGCGTGGAGATCCTTCCCTGTTAGACCTTTGTCTGAGGCTGAACGATAGACCCTTTGGCACGACGTGTGTGTGTGTGCGTGCATGCGTGCGTGTGTCCGTCCGTCCGTCCGTCTGTCCTGAGCCACATGAACAGCTTCTTCTGCTCAAGATTCTGATGGGTCGTTTTAATGTTGATGGGTACGTATCTGTCCCTGTGTGACAGTAACCCGGGTCCGTGTGTGTTTGTGTGTGTTCATTTGCATCTCTGTCTGCTGAAAGGTGAAAGGGTTAATTGTGCCATATGGAGTGTGCGTGCGTACACCACAGGCTGCCATGGTGCACGCAAGCAGAGCCGGTCTGAGCTGAGTTCACAAGGTCAGATGTGCTGCTGCAGCAGATCCTGTCTTAATAATTGAAGCTTAACAAGCACATCATGGTCCCCCTCCGCTGCTAACTCACATGGATCACGTGAGTCGATATGGTTCCCATTGTGCTTCGTGTCTTAGTTTCTGACTTCATTCCTGTCATGGAACCAGGGGTGATGTTCTGACGTTCTCCTAATGATGCATTTGTATTTGTGACATTTTTGGATTTGATCAAGGTTCCCTTTAAATCCAACAATCTCTCTGATTGTCTGTTTAGGATCTTGTGTCAGCTTTAAAACCAGTAACTATGACAATGGCATGACTGATGACATTCCACGTTCTATTCTAATGCTCTTTACATGAATTACATCCCCAGAAGCACAAAGACAGTGAGAGTTCTGTTGTTATAAAATGAATGGGTGGCTAAATGTTTCATGTCAACTTCCATCATTGGATTAAACTGACTCTGAATAACTTCTGGAGGAACCTTCTGATGAAACAGAGAGTACCTGGAGCCTTGAGGAACAGAGTTTAGAAACAGAGTTTTTCTGTGGGTGTCTGGGGGATTTGGAGTCAGGGAGGGGTGAGGGAGGCGGCAGGAAGGCTGAGGCCTGCAGGGGCTCATTCCCAGTCTATACAGGTGGAATTAATGGGAACCAACAGGAAGGACTGGATGTGTGCCCTCCAGGATTAGAGCTTCTACACACAAACACACAGGTCTCTCACAAACATGGGCTCAGCATCGCTCATCTAAGTGGCTCGAACTCCTGCAGATGACCGTCTTCATTCCATAAACACCTCTCTCCCGGGAACGTTCACGAGCTCCGTGTTGACTCTGGGTTATGACATCTTGCAAAGGACTGAGAGACACACACGGCTGACAGTTCTACCATGAGTCTTCGTTCCTCCCTCCAGTCCAAACATGTTCTGTGGTGGAGAAGTGCAGGAACATAGAGAGCCTGCCCTGAAGCGTTTCTTCAAGTACAAAAACAAGATTATTGTGTTTTCTTTCAACAAAATCAAGATGAGAGTGGTGTCCAGACCAGTACCACATCAGTACTAGAAAAGAGCAGAAATTCAGGAACCATTTGGTTCACATCCAGCCATGGTGGTGCTGCAGGACCTTTGAGGTCATTACTTCCTGTCTGTAACATTCACTGCTGTGGGCACCGTGGAGGGGGGGTCCGCGTGCTGTGTGTGCTCCAACGCACCGATGGTACCAACAGGGATTTACGCGTATTTAAAATACTAAACAATATTTTGTTATTAGTATTTTTTGCAGTGATGAAACTTATTATCAAAATTCATTAAAGACAATATGGGCCTACAGGCTACTGAGACCTCATTGATGGTGGCCCTCATGAATCTGATGGTCCATATGGTGCTGCTGCAGGTTGACCTGTGTAGAAACTGGTGTTGGGAGGTTGGCTAGCTGGACTTGCCGAGCTCTGCATGTGGACACCAAGGTGAAATACAGACCACCCCAATACTCCACCTCTTTTATCAGCCAATTCTCTGAATTTTTATCAATCATTTATGCTAAATACAATAGGATTTTAATAACTGGCGTTTTTAATCTACACCTCAACAACGCCTCGGACCCAGTGTCCAGAGAATTTTTAAACCTCCTTCACAGTCTGGATTTTAAACAACATGTCACACAGCCGACCCACAACAGAGGGCGCACCCTGGACCTGGTCATAACCTATGGCCTGTCCGTGGGTGGGTCCTCTGTTGTGGATCTGGCTGTGTCTGACCACTTTTGCGTGTTTTTTAACATCACCAGTTTTAACCAGCGGGGGGCCCCTGTGAGAGCGATGAGGAGACGCTACCTGACTCCTGAAGTGGCTGCAAATTTTATCCAGATTTTACAGAGCACTCCTGCAGAAATTTTACCAGCACCGTGTGATTTTATTGTTGACACTTTTAACAATAAATTAAAGTTAACGCTGGACTCTGTGGCTCCACTTGTCACAAAAACTGTGCGAACAAAACGTGCACCACCGTGGAGAAATGAAGAAACTAGAAAACTGAAAAGAACCTGCAGGAGTGCTGAGAGGAGGTGGAGGAAATCCAAACTGACCATCCATAAAGAAATATTTTATCAACACCTCAAAACCTACAATAACACAATCAAGCAGGCAAGAACCTCTCATTTCAAAAAACTAATCTCCAACAATAAAAACAACCCCAAATTTCTATTCCACACCATTGAGCTTTTAACCAACGGTAATTTTAACAGGTGTCCCACAACAACGACTGACACCCTCTGCGAGGCCTTTGCAGATCACTTCAGGAGTAAAATCGATAATATTAGATCCAGTCTTTTATCACAGCAAATTTTAATCAACAACACTCCTGGATCATTGCTTCCACCTGAGGAGACACTGGAGAGTTTTGTCCTGGTTGATGCGAGGACACTTGGTCGAGTTTTCTCCCAAGTTAGGCCCACAACCTGCCTTTTAGACCCAATTCCCACACCGTTTTTCAAAACATTTTATGGATTCTTTGAGGAACATCTCTTATATATGGTGAATTGCTCTCTTCAGACGGGTGTCTTCCCCACCTCCTTTAAAACGGCAGTGGTGAAGCCCCTTCTGAAGAAGAGCAATCTAGACCCCAGCGTTTTAAATAACTATCGGCCAGTATCCAACCTACCATTTTTAAGTAAAATTTTAGAAAAACTTGTTTTTAACCAAGTAAATGATTTTTTAAACTCAAATGATATTTTAGAGAGGCATCAGTCTGGTTTTAGGATGAACCACAGTACAGAGACAGCCCTTTTAAAGATTTTAAATGACATCAGGTGTAACCTAGACAACAAAAAGCTCACGGTGTTGGTTCTACTGGATCTGACCGCCGCTTTTGATACAGTAGACCACCATATTTTATTGAATAGACTGAAGAACCTGGTCGGCCTCTCTGGTACTGTTCTTAACTGGTTCACCTCCTACCTTAGTGATCGAAGCTTCTTTGTAAGTATCCATGAGACAAAGTGTGGGGTTCCCCAAGGGTCAATTTTAGGTCCAACCCTTTTTAATCTTTACATGCTTCCTCTTGGGGATGTCATCAGGAGCCACGGCATCAGCTTCCACAGCTATGCTGACGATACGCAACTGTACATCGCCGTGGCTCCTGGTGACACAGGGCCAGTTGATGCCCTTTTTAACTGTATTCTAGATATCCAGTCATGGATGGCAGAAAACTTCCTACAGCTCAACCAGGACAAAACAGAAGCCTTAGTTATTGGTCCTGAAGGTCAGAGAGAGAAACTTTTTCCAAAATTGAAGGATTGTAAGCCATCTCAATCTGTAAAAAATCTGGGTGTGATCCTTGACTCTGAGCTTAGTTTTATTCCACACATCAAAAACATAACCAAGGTAGGTTTTTACCACCTGAAGAATATAGCCAGAGTCCGCCCGTTTCTCTCTCAGGCCAGCACGGAGGTGCTGATGCACGCTTTTATCTCTTGTCGTTTAGATTATTGTAATGCCCTGCTCTCTGGTCTTCCAAAAAAGAGCATCACAAACCTACAATTATTACAAAACTCAGCTGCACGAGTGCTGACGAGGACCAGAGGGCGGGAGCACATTACACCAGTTTTAGAATCGCTGCATTGGCTACCCGTGCGTTTCAGGATCGATTTTAAGGTTCTTTTATTAGTTTTTAAATGTCTTAATGGTCTTGGCCCGACTTATTTATCTGACCTGCTTTTATTCTATCAACCCTCGCGGACTCTGAGGTCCTCCGGCACCGGCCTTTTAACCATTCCACATGTAAGCACTAAAACGCACGGGGAAGCGGCCTTCAGTTATTATGGTCCCCGACTGTGGAACAGCCTGCCGGAGAACCTCAGGGCCGCAGAGACTGTTGAGATTTTTAAAAAGAGGCTCAAGACACACCTTTTTAATCAAGCCTTTAATTGATTTTCTGATTATTTTCAATTTATTTTATGTCTTATCCTTATTTTACTTGACACTTTTACTGTTTTACTCCCTCAGTTCTTAGTCTCTCAGTTTTTAGTCTTTACACCTTTCATCTCATTTACTGTTTTAGTCTGTTTTAGTCTTAGTACTGTTTTACTCCCTCAGTTCTTATTCTCAGTTTTTAGTCTTTACACCTTTTATCCCATTTACTGTTTTAGTCTGTTGTAGTCTTAGTACTGTTTTACTACTCCAATTCTTAGTTCCTCAGCTTTTAGCTTTTATACCTTTTATCCCATTTACTGTTTCAGTCCTTCAGTTTTTAGCTCCAGTGTCTCCTCATGGTGTTTCCTCATGGGGGCCTGCCAGGCTGGGAGATGTTTCCGGTCTACCGCTGGAGGTGCTGTCCCATTGTCGACCCTGGACTGGGTGGTTAGGGGGCTCTGTGCTTTGGTGTGGAGCCTCCGGTCTGTCCGGGTCGGGGTGGTCTTTGTGGCGGTACCACCTGTGGTCACAGACCGTGACCTCCCTCGGCCTGGTGGGCCTCCAAAGGTGGCGTCTCCTTCGCCTCAGGTCTCGGTGCCCAGCCATGTCTCAGCTTGCCTCAGCTTGTTTATGTGTGTGGGTGTGTGTGTAAGTGTGTTGTATGCATGTGTGTGTGTCTGTCCTTTTCTTAATTCTGTTGTTCTCTTTGCTGTTTTTATCCTTTGTGAGGCACTTTGTGCTACCTAGCGTATGAAAAGTGCCATATAAATAAAGATTGATATTGATATTGATATTGAAATGTTTGCTCTTGCAGGAATTGTTTGTGTTCCTGTTGTTCGAGCTCTGCTGCATCATCTGTCATCAGATGTTTGAGATGGTTAGTAAGGACAGCCTTGAAACAATTCATTTTTAGAAGCCCCAAGAAATGAACTATAATATCCTCTCATTAACCACATGGTTCTTCTAGTTTGATGGACGTATAAACTGGCGCCAATTGTGTTGTCTGACACTCAAAACCGAGTTTGCTGTGCTGAAAGGCAGGAAGTGAAGAGACCCTCCCAGGATAAATGCTCTACTCTGTGATGCTCTGCTGTGACACCGTCACCATGGAAGCAGAGGATGGACTCTAGCACTGGTCATTTAGTGTTTGTATGAGGTCAATGAGATCAAAGAGATGATCAATGTAGTGAAGCCTTCTAATCACTACCACTGGTTGGATGGGATCAGACAGTTGATCTGATGCTCCTTCCTGTCCACATTGATTGAATGATTGAACAGTTCTGCATTTCCCTGTGATCATAATTTTGTTTTGAAATACATTTTGATGTATTTTTGTCCAGTACTGTCCAGGAACCTCTAGAAGACAATTCTAATGTTTTCTGCTCACACAGACAGGATTTAAACCTCTGCTGCATCAGATCATTATTTAATAAATTCATCAAACTAATGTCTTTTGCTAATGCTCATATTTCAAGATTTTGGGCCCAAAATGAGGGTTCTGTCAGAGATCCAGGCCTGAAGAATGGCCCCAGGCCTGTTCCCTCCTCATTCATCTATTCACATTCAGTTCGCATGTTAAAACCCTGCCTTGTGCACCCCGGCCATCCTCCTTTTCCCACCTTCCTCTGGAAAAAACCCAAACAAAACTGATCTCCATTCATTCTGATGAGCCCAGAACAGAACAGAGTGAGGAAGAGAAGAGCACCTTCTGCACTTTCCTTCCTTGTGTGTGCAGCCTGCTGCTGCCTTTGCTTAGGCTGCTTAACCAGCCGCAGCAGGACTGCATTCCAGCTTCTTGCAGCCTCCTGCAGAAGGGTGCAGTTGGAGCTGCATTCATGCAAACAGACAAGAAACAAGAGACCAGAAGAAAGAAGGAACCTGAATAAAACCCAAACCTGTTGGCAAAAGAGGAAATATGGTCTGATTAAAAATCCAGCTTTAATTATGCTGCCAAAGTGGGTTTGAAAAGCAAAGAAAGATTCCAGTAGGCCCTGAAACAGTTCGGCTGGAATCACACTACTAGAAGCAGAGGCCTTAAACTAAGCCCTGAGGGGGTGCCACAGGACAGCCAAACATCTGGAGCTGAAACTGGTCAAGTATCCAGAGGGACATAAATGTAAACGCTGGTCTTGGGTGAACTTTATGACTCAACACATCATGTCACATGACCACAGCTGCTTCTGGTTCCTCTTCTGAACAGGCAACACTGGAAAATATTAATGCTCACAAGTAATGAAGAAATGCTCACAAGTAGGTTTGCATCTGCAGTTTGACTGTGTGGAGGAAATGTTTGCTGTTTCTTTTATCATGTAACCATGGCAACACGCCTCCAGGCTGTCATGGTCTGCAGTCATCTGATTTTGCCCTGGCTACCTGGCTACACACATAAACACTCTCTCACACATGCACACTCACGCTGGCCCTAGCTTGAAGGTGCTACAGGAGGTGTGCAGGATATTGGTTCTGTGCCACAGGGTCTGGTTCGCTGGTAAATATCCCAACACACACCCTAATGAGGATGTGGAGAGAAACCGCAGACTTCCAGGAAGTGATGCATACAGATTTACCTGCTCTATTTCAATTTGAAACGCCGTTTCAGTTACTTGTTTGGGGTCATTTTCACGCTTACTGTATTAAGGTGTTTGCACTTCCTGGCTGACTCATATTTACCAAATACTTGCCAAACAGTATTCGCCAAACACAGCTGCTGGCTGAGAGGGAGATCATTAGGAACTGTTTGGAAAGCAGTGTGTAAAGCTGACCTGCAGAAGGCTTCCTGATATCACATGGCAGAGAGGTCAAGACACAAAGCTGTTCTGGAATTCTGACCACCAGACCTCATCCATCACTCCCAAATAGGTCAAGTGGTTCCAGAGGATTGAGGTACAGTTTTGTTCTTTTTCTTTGTTCTTTGATGTTCATGCATTCTAAATACATCATCCTGTGACCATAGCTCACACTAATGTTACATGCACTCATGCGCCCCCCTAGTCTCGCTGTCCTCGGTTTCTAAATAGACAGAAACAGTTTTGTCCATAACCTTGTTTCTTGTGTTCTCCACAGCAGTTTCTCATGGCAGAAACAACCACCTGCCTGCAGCCGCACCATCTACAGTATCAGTTCAACCATCTTACTCCAAAAGACAATTGAGTCCAGGAGAATAAAGGTGAGTTGAACAGACGGTGATAAAGCAAATTTAGGCTAAGCTGATTTAGTTTATGTTTAAGATCCACATAATATAGTTGAAATTGTAAAATGAAACACAAGGAACAAGGTTATGGACAAAACTGTTTCTGTCCATTTAGAAACCGAGGACAGCAAGACAAGGGGGGCGCATGAGTTGATGTCAAATTTAATTTTTGGGCACCTGCCAGAGTCCAGTTGATCCAGGGTAAGATCCAGGGCCAGATGTGTTATTAACGTAAGAAATGGACCCCTAAGTTCCACACAGTCTGAACACTCCCTTAGAGCGGATGAAAAGCACTTCAGTCCCCGTCGTCATGTCAATGCCAGTGGTCCAAATTTACAGCCTGATGGGTGGGAGTAGGTGGACAGTGGATGTTGTTGTGAAGGGCCCGTTTCGGTGTCACACTCTGTCCTCCCTCTGCTGTCCTTTCTGCTCTTGTGTCGGTGTGTTAGCTCTCAGTTCCAAGGGCAAACAAAATGAGAAATGGCAGCAGGTTGTCAAGGTAACATGGGAGCTACACACAGATGCGTGTATGCAGGCGATGTCTGTGTAGCATTGTTGGATTGGAGCTGAGGAACCTTTCACAACTTCAGTGGCTCCAAACGTCTTCTTTTTTTTTAATCCATCTTCAGCTTTACTCCAATGCAGGAATGCAACACCTGAAAACCTCATCTGTAGGGCTTAACCTCTGACCCTGAATAGTGTTAAAGAATATGTCCTTCGTATTCAGGTTACCTTCTCCACTTTAATGATGATCCTCTCCAGTACAGATGCTGGAAAAACAACAAAACTTGGCACCGATCAAAAAACCTTTAACAGTTGAGTATTCTAGCCCAACACCTCAGCCACGGGGGGATGGATGGAAAGGTCAGATTTAAGGATGTGTTCATGCGCACTTAGTGCCCCAAAGGTGGAATTCATTGTTTGCTTGAGAGTGGTTGTTTGCTTGAGGGTGGTGAGCTGAGGAAAGATGATGATGTCAGCATTTGATTGAGGTCCTGAGGGAAAGTGCTTGCAGCACCATCTGAGAACTCCTTTTTAAACTGCAACTTTGTGTATTTGTCTGTTCTTATTTCCAGCGAAACTTTGTCTCACCAAACAGAAATTACTCAGGCCAATCAAGAATGGCGCTTATCACAGACGGACACATAATTAATGGAGCCACTGAAGCAGCTAATGCTAAAAACTCAGCTATGAGCCAAACTATTAAGCAATCTCTGATTGATTCCTTCTCTCCTCACTACAATGGGGCCTTGGTGGACTACAGCAGACCGGTCTGAATGGCTGGAAGGCCAGATTAAGATGAAGGACTGGTAGAAAAAACTTTCCCTTTAATGCTGAACCGCCTGTGCGACCACAGTATGAGATAATTACATCTGTGGGTCAGATGAAACACTAACGCCTGCTCATCCAGGCAGAAGATCAGAGTGACGCAGCTACATTCAGATTTAATGATCAAACGTTTATAATCTGATTTTGTATCAGGGCCTGGATGAATGGAGGATGAAGATATTAGCTCCAAAACACAGGTTAGCAGGTAATGGCGAATACATCATCAAACTGGAAAAATCAACTCCAGCTCAGACAAATTATTCCACTTTCAGAAGAGACTTTTTCCTGAGTGGGCACAGTGCATCTGGACATTAGCTGCTGGCCAGACTAACACCAGACAAAACAGTATGAGAAGTGAAATCAGACTGGTTCCCTGAGGATCCCTGTCCTTATAAAGCTCCTCTGGACTCTGCCAACCCTCATTTGTTCTTTCTGCTTTTGTTTCTCTGATTGAGACACACAACCCTCCGGAGGGCCGGACTAGCTCCTTATCTCCAAGTGGGAAAGGAACCATTAACACCAACACAAAGGGTGGGCAGCTTGTGATTTAGATATGCTGTTCCCTGAGCCGTGGGATCTAGATCTGAACTTTTCTGGCCTGGCCTGTGTTAATGCGGGATCAGTGTGTTTTTGTTTTAAATCTGGGAACATTAAAAGGAGACAGAAAGCAGGTGGTGGCAGAAGGTTCTCCTCTGAGTTGATGCAACGTGGACAGACCACACAACAAAAGCTGTGAACACAGTTTTCTGGTCAGACTTTATTGCACACATGAGCAGCAAACACAACAATCTGACCTAGAAACTCACAGAACACTCCCAGTTTCTCCAGTTTAAAGAAAAACACATGTGAGGAGAGCAAAGTGATTCCACTCGCTGCCTTTCTTCCTCCATTGGTGGAGCTTTTTATATGCTCTGTGTACTTTAAGGGAGGAACGATTGTGCTGATATCAGGTCCACAGTGGCTGGTGACATGTTTACTGGTCTAAATCAGCTGTGTTTCAAGCACCTGGTTAAAGCCTAAAGAAGAAGACATCCTTTATTTAATCATTGTCAGTACAAACCTTTATTGAAATTATGTCTCTGCATCTAACCCATCAAGCGTGAACACATGCACATGCATCATACAACATACACATGCAACATGCAGGAACAGAGGGTGCACTTAAAGGGGGGTTAAGGGCCTTGCGAAAGGGCCCACAGTGGCGCCGACGAAGAGGGTGGTTGGGGGGGGGGGGGCGGATGGCTTTGCTGCACCCCTGTCTTTTCAATCTTTATTTATATAGCGTCTGTCAAAATTGTTTCTACACCCAGGGTCTGACCCCCAACAAGCAACAGTGGCAAGGAAAATCTCCCCTTACACAGGACCAGACTCATATAGGGGGACCCTCCTTCTGATGGCTGGCTGGGTAGAGAGGGAGGAGAAGGGGGGAGGACAGATAGAGGAGAGAATAAGCAGTACAGGAGTTGAGTGGGTCTGAGGTCAGTAGGTCAACATACAGCTATGAAGGCAGCAATACCTGTAGATGGATACAGAGAGAGAGGGAGGTGGAGAGAAGGAGAGAAACTACACAAGAAATAAGATCATCACTGATCTACTCGAGGAGGAAGAGGAGGAGGAGGAGGAGAGGAGAAGAGAGGGGCCCTCCATTTACCTTTAGAGACTCGGGACCACAAATAAACCAGCATTCTGAGAACGGAAGGGTCTATTGGGCTGGTAAGGCGTTACTAGCTCCTCCAGGTAGGATGGAGCTAGGCCTCTGAGGACCTTGTAGGTCAAAAGAAGAGTTTTAAAAATTATTCTAAATTTAATGGGCAGCCAATGAAGAGTAATGTGATATCTTTTGTCAATACCTGTCAGAATTCTAGCTGCCGCATTTTGGATCACCTGGAGGCTTCTTAAAGAGTTATTTGGACACCCTGATAGAAAAGAATTACTATAGGAAGCTGGAACATGGAAGTAACAAATGCATGGACTAACTGTTCAGCCTCATGCAGTGTCAGTTGTTTCCTGATCTTTGCGATGTTGCTCAGGTGAAAAAGGCACTTATAGAGATTAATTAATTAAGTAATGTGTGAGTTAAAGGACAGATTTTGGTCAAAAGTTACTCCAAGATTCCTCACAGAGAGACTAAAGGCTAAAGAGATACCATCTAGAGCAGTGGTCCCCAACCACTGAGCCATCGACCGTAGTGGTCAATGGATCGATTGGTACTGGACCACACAAGAAATAATTAAATATTTCCATTTTATGTATTAGCTGAATCTGAACGATCTTTTAGTTTGAAAAACCTTTTGTGAAATAACCGGATTCTCTCGGTTACGTCTTAGATGACAAAATTGAACCCGCAAGCGATCAAAATGAGTAAGAAACAGACGTCTTTGAAAAATTTCTTTGCGAAAAAGAAAAGGTCCAATCAAGAGATGGGAGAAGAGCCCACTTCTAAGAAAAAGAATGCTTTTGACAGACAATATCAGGAGTTCTACTTGAAATATGGATTTATCCTAGTAGATTGATTCCCGCATACCAAGCCCGCTCTGCGTAATTTGCGGCGACCGGATTGCTAATAAGGCAATGAAACCTTCAAGACAGACCACAGAATGGACATTCATTGGAGACATTATGGTTTAAAACAGAAATAAAAGCATTGGTGGCAATGGCACCATGCAGGACCCTCCACTGAAGGTCTCCAGTCCTCTTTTTGATGTGGGGTTTGTACAGGGTCTTTCACTGTGGACTCTGTCCCCCCAGCCTGTCTGTCCACACAAAGTCCATTAATTGTCTTTACAATGTTTAAATAAAAAGTTTATCTGATCCATGGATGCCCACTTTGCTCTTGTAGCAGACGTTCAGGAGAGTCCCACTGATCTCCTCACACCCAGGGCTCAGCTGGAGGTCAAGGAAGGTGTTCGTGGGGTTAGGCTGGGTTCCTCCTCTGCCATACTGCAGGAGAAGACTCTTGTCTCTCACAGAGAGCCTCCTCCTCCACAGCTCCAGACTCCTCTCCACCATCCTCAGCGATCATAGTCCCAGTACAGTACATTAGCGCCGGCCCTGCTACCTCCACCAGCTGCTTTAATGTAACAGTCCTGGAGCCACACAGTGCCCCCATCAACCTGGGTATGGCGGTGCTGCAGACATCCAGTCTGCCACCATGAAACAGAACCCAAGAGCCAATGCAGAGAGTTGGACTCCTGGATCTTCTTCCATTAAAAAAGAGCACAGGATTTAAAAGAAACACTGATAAAATGTTGGCAACCCATTTAACTTTAAACATTTAAAATCAGTTGAAAACAGAGCAGCATCCAGTCTCAAGTTGCTCACACGTCTGAGTAAGCAGTTGGTCAAGTCCCTCCACACTTACTCAGAAGGTTTTGTCAGATACCTCTGAACAAACGTATAGCCTAAAGGTGGCTGTTCTACTGGTCAGGTGGATGATGCCCTCGCCCCCCTGGTCTCTGGATGAAAACGGAACTGACTGTGGCACCAAGTGGTAGCCATTCCAGAAGAAGTTAACCAGTTTTGCCTGGATCTGGAACAGCAGGCCTGGTGGTGGCTCTAAGCAGGCCAGTTGGTGCCAAAGCAGTGAGGCTTCCAGGTTATTGATGACTAAGCCTCTTTCTATAGGACATTTCAGAGTGCAGCCATCTCCATTTCTTCAATTTTCCTTAACCTTTTCAGCAACCATGCACTCATTCCCAGATAGACCCCGAGATATTTAAAGCCACCTTTCCTCCAGGTCAAAACTTGAGAACGGGGAGGCCCTGATGCCACTCACTGAGAGCCAGGGCCTCACTCTTCCCCCAGTTTATCCTCGCAGCCACACAACACAAAAATTATTAGTATTGCTTAACACTGCATCAATATTGGCTTGGTCTTTTATAAAAACGACCACATCATTGGCATAGGCAGATAAAACCACATTACTGTTAAAACAAGTTAAAAACAGGCCTTGAACACACAAGCGTAGCTTATGGAGGAGGGGTTTCAGGGAGAGCGCGTAGAGCATCTCAGACAGTGCACAGCCCTAACGGACGCCTCTATGGACTCTAAAAGGAGCACACAAGCTGCCAAGCACACTCACCACACTTTCATTGTTACTGTACAGCACCTGGATCTTCGCTATCAGACCAGTGCTGAACCCAAACCGCTCCATAGTTCTCCAAAGGACACTGTGTTCAACACGATCAAAAGCCTTTCCTTGGTCTAAAGAAAGTAGATCAACCCTCACCCACGATGAACTGGAGACTTCCAAAACATCTTGCATGAGGCAGACATTGTCTAACATGGACCTTCCAGGTAGACAGTAGGTCTAGTCCTGATGGATGACCTGCTCCATGGCCTCCCTCAGCCAGATGGCCAAGGCCTTGGAGAGGATCTTGTAGTTCATATAGAGAAGGGACATAGAGCACCAGTTTTTTATGTCCTGCAGGTTCCCTTTCTTCGACAGGAGGGTGATGACGGCCCTCCTGCAGGACAGAGGCAAGGAACCGGTGGCGAGACTCTTGTTGAAGACCTCCAGGATGTCTTTAGAGAGGATGTCCCAGAAGGCCTTATAGAACTCCACAGAGAATCCATCAATGCCCAGGGCCTTTTGGCTCTGCATTGTCTGTAGAGCTGCAGCCAGCTCCTGTGCCATGAGCGGGCACTCCATCCGATGGTTGATCTCCTCAGAGACCCTGGGCAGTCCTTCACTAAAAACATTAAAACCACTAAAACAATCCTCACCTTCTTTAAAATCAGTCTTGTAAAGTCAAGTGTAAAATCCCACCACTCTCTTCCTGATCTGCCCCGGGTCAGTCAGCTTCTGCCCTGTGTCCAACAGCAAGGAGTGGATCAGCTTCCTCTGCCCAGACTTCCTCTCAAGGCCGAAGAAGAACGGTGCATCCACCTCTGTGATGTCCTGGATTCTGGACTGAACCAGGGCGCCCTGTACTCTGGCACCCAGCAGGTTGGCTGAAGCTGCCTCACCGCCCTGTACACATGCTCCTCCTTTGTCACCCATCTCTAAACACACTCCTCCTCTCTCACTCTCCTGTACACACATATCACCTTTCTCCCCCTCTCATGCACACACATCACCTGTCTCCCCCTCCTGTCCACAAACTTCACCAGTCTCACTGTCCTGCACAGTCACTTCACCTTTCTCACCCACCTGTTCACCCTCACCTGTCCTCCTGTCACTACCCACTGTGGCCATCGCCCCGTCGCTCCCCTGGACCCTCAGCCCCGGTGACGGGTCATTCAGCAGCAGCTCCAGGCTCTGGGCTCCGCCGCCGTGCTCCCCCGAGCCTGACGCAGCCGATTTGACTCCGCACGGACACATTTGACTCCGTGTGCTGACAAGGCGAACAGAACACAATCAAAGACCTCCACCCGGACTATAAAACACACATTCAGATCCTCATCGCGGTTGTTGATGATCATATAGAGCTGCCGGCGATGAGACACTACATGTTTCAGTAGTGGAGATTTACATCCAGACATGACTTTCTTCATAGGAGAAACGATCTTGCCATGTCTGGACAACTCCCAACACAGAAAATCGTTCGTGGTGAGAGAGAGAGATTTTTTTGATTGTAACAACACCTTTATTTACATGTATTATTCACATTTGCGTTTACACAAGTCAGAGTGAGAGATTTGGAGACCTTCAAAAACAAAATCAAGCAGTTCTCCCTAACTGAACTCAGGACATCTCTCACGCCCCAGATGTCTTCGAATGTGCCAATTTGGCCGGTCAGTTTATAAAAATTAAATTCCACCCTGAGCCGAGCTGCCAGCAGTCCAGTCATCATGGCCACCACGTCCTCTGACCCCTGACCTCTCACCCTGTCTTCCTGGTCTTCCATATGGCCAACTTAGCCGTCCCCGAGAGGACATTGACCAACTGGTGTACAGCCTTCCTCCTTGCACGGTAGTGTGGACCAAAGATAAACGTCCTGAAAGAAAAGCCCTCACCTAACCCAAGAAACCACCTCTGTAGCTGTCCAAACAGCCCCACCAGTCTGGGACACTGGACGAAGAGGGTGGTAGATGGTCTCTGACTGGGAGCAGAAAGGACAGCCATCCCCTGTGCTGGGGTCAAGGTGCACCAGGTACCTGTTGGTAGCTATGGCCCCATGCACAATCCTCCACTGGAGGTCTCCTGTCCGTTTATCAACAGGAGGCTTGTACAGGGACCGCCAACAACCCCCCGGGGAAGAGCCTGCGCCAAAAAAACTAGTCCACCCTGACGCCTTCAGCCCTTCCAGGGAGCGCAAGTTTCTGACCTTCACAGCTAAGATGTAGAGATCCTTCCTCCCGACACCTTCAAAATCCACTGATACCGAAGACTTCAGGGACAGCAGGTCGTCTTCCTCGGGCTGCCACTGTCCAACAGCTGGACAGACAGCCAAGGAGGGAAAGACATACTCACAATTGTCGTCCCACAGTTCAGACACAGACGGATCCAACACAAAGACTCTTAGGGCCTCTGGCAGGGAAGCACAGACCTCTCTTACAAGCTGGAGCAGCAGCCTGCTGGACCTCATGTTGAGCCGGTCGGAGAGATTGAGGACAGAGGTCTTCAGCAAGTGACCCAGCTTCACTACTCCAGCATCCCTCAGTCTGGACCTCAGGGTGGCGGAGGACAGGACCCGAGAGGTGATGATGCTGTTTCCAAAAAGGGGCTCTTCAAAGATCCACATCCCTGGTATTGTCACAGCTTTGTGCTTAAACGATAGAACCTGCCATGCCTTCAACACTGACTGGTAGAAGGGTGTAAGACCAGTCAGGTCCATGGACTGGGGCTGAAGCAGGAACAGGTGTTTGTCGTACCCCAGTCGCCCAGCCTTCCTTAACAACAGACAGGCCATATCCGTCCACGGCACACCAAAACTGTACAACAATCTTTGTGCCGCCTGCAGTCTGAAAGCTGTGACACGAGATGCAATGTCCACCAATCCCTGTCCTCCCTCCTGTACTGGCAGGTACAGCACTGCAGACCTCAGCCAGTGCTGGCCCGACCAGAAAAAGTCCACAATCAACTTTTGAACTCTTTCGATTAGGCCAGCCGGTGACGGTAAGACCGTCAGCCTGTGCCAAAGAGTCGAGGCGACCAAATTATTGGCAATCAGGACTCTCCCCCTGTAGGAAAGCTGAGGTAGCAGCCATTTCCACTTGGACAGTCTGGTGCACACCTGCTCCACAGCACCCTCCCAGTTCTTCTTCTCAAAGGTTTCTGTCCCAAGGAACACACCTAAGACTTTTAGGCCCTGTCTACCCCAGCTGAGGTTTCCTGGTAGTCTTGGTCTGTCCCTACCTGCCCAAGGGCCAACCTGCAGAGCTTCGCTCTTCTCCCAGTTTACCTTAGCAGAGGAGGCTTCTTGGTAGAGGTCTAAACTATCAATCAGGTTGTCCACATCACCCTGATCCCTAACAAAAACATTGATGTCATCGGCATAAGCCGATACCACCAGCTGGGGACGCTCAGGAAGACCAGGTAACAAAAGTCCCGACAGCCTAGTTCTTAGGTTGTTTAGAAGAGGTTCGATGGCCAATGAGTACAACTGTCCAGAAATAGGACATCCCTGTCTTATTCCCCGTTGGACGCTCACTGGACAGCTCAGCCCCCCACCAACCTTCACCAAACAACAAGCATCCCTGTACAGCAGAGACAAGAGTGACAAAAAAACATCCCCAAAACCAAAAGCCCTTAATGTGGAAAACAGAAACTTGTGATCGACCCTGTCGAACGCCTTCTCCTGGTCTAAAGAAATCACCCGACATCAATGTCGTACAGTTTACAAAGGTGAAACAAATCTCTCATTAAAAAAAGGTTGTCCATAATTGACCTGTCCGGGACACAATACGACTGGTCTCTGTGGACGAGCAAATCGAGGTGGTTCTTGAGCCTGTTGGCGAGCACCTTTGAAAGAAGTTTATGTCCGTGCAGAGCAACGCCACAGGTCTCCAGTTTTTTAATAAAGCCAGGTCCCCCTTCTTTGGGATTAGAGAGAGGACCGCGGTCTGACAGGATGTCGGTAATCGACCTGTGTGAGTGCACTCCTGCAGCACCTCCCACAGGTCAGCACCCAGACACCTCCAGAAATGTTTATAGAAGTCTGCGGGCAAACCATCCAGTCCTGGAGCTCGACCAGAAGCCATCTGTCCCACCGCAGCAGTAAGTTCATCCAATGTGATGTCAGCGTCCAGGGTGGACCGGTCCCTCTGGCTCAGCCGAGGAAGACCCTGCAGGAGCTCATCTTCCCTGCTACAGTCCTCTGCCCTGTAGAGGGTGCCGTAGAAGTCCACAGCGTGTCTCCTCATCTCACCCTGGTCAGCCGTCATCGTCTCATCAGGCAGGCAGAGGCAGAGCATCTGTTTGGCGCGTGAAACGGACCTCTCCAGATTGAAAAAGAAGGAGGTGGGAGCGTCCATCTCCTTGATGCTGGTGAACCTTGACCTCACCAAGGCCCCCTTCACTCTTTCCTGTAAAAAAGAGCTGAGTTCCTGCCTCTTCTGCCTCAGTGTGTGTCCCTCTGTGCTGGTGTGTGTGCTGAAACTACCCTCCAGATCCCTGATCTCCCTCTCCAAGTGTTCTATGGTGTGTTTTACCCGTGTTGTTGTGTGACTACTGTATTGCTGACAGAAGGCTCTGATGTGTGCTTTACCCACCTCCCACCACTGACCAAGACACTCAAAGTCCCCCTTCCTCCCTCTCCAGGTTCCCCAGAAGGCCTCGAACCTACGACTAAACTCAGTGTCCTGGAGCAGCTTCACGTTAAAGTGCCAGTATGAGCTGCATTTGTGTGTTTGTGAAATAAGAAAATCAAAAGTGGCCAAGTGATGATCAGTGAACCCAACCGGATAAATGTGACTGTTAACTAACCTATTGCTAAAACCCTGGGACAGGTAGAACCTGTCCAGCCTAGCGGCACTAATGACCCCATCCACCACCTTCACCCATGTGTACTGCCTGATGGTGGGATGCTTCACCCTCCAAACATCTACCATCCCCAGCTCTGCTCCCAGCCTAGACAGCACAGCAGCTGACTGGAGATGAGGCTCCTGTCCAATCCTGTCCAATGTGACGTCTGTGGTGCAGTTCCAGTCCCCCCCCCCCCATGACTACACACTCGTCCTGACCACACTGCTCCACAAACGAGGAGACCTTCTGGAACAGGTCCAGTCTGTCTGAGCCCTGACTGGGAGCATAGATGTTTATTAGACAGAAGACGAAGCCCTGAACCTCAGCTCTGACAGCTAAAGCTCTGCCTGCAGCGATCTCTGTGGTGGAGGTGACTCTAACGTCCAGCCTGGGAGAGAACAGAGTGGCCACACCTGCAGACAGGTTGGTGCCATGGGACAACCTAGACAGGCCTCTCCACCACAGACCCCAGTCTACCTCATTGTCTCCATCACTGTGTGTCTCCTGGAGGAGAAGGATGTCTAGCTTCTTCTGAGCAACCATATCTGCAACCAGAGCCCTCTTCTGTGGATCCCTGCCACCATTGATGTTAAGTGAGGCCACCCTGAGCTTGTTCATAGAGGCTTGGAGAGGTGAAGCAGTAGAAGGAGCAGCAAAGAAAAGAAAAGTTATGCAACACATTCATTCTCGTCATTAACCTCAGCAACTTGTTTGGAGCTTTTAACATGTTTTAGCTTTTTTCCTTCCTTTCTGCTTCAGCATCTTTCTTGTTGCTGTCATGTGTTTCTTTAGACGGAATCTTTTTCTTTCATCGAGGAGGTCGACTCCCACAGCCCTCTGCAACATCAATGCACTTTTCAAAAACTTTTCAGGGTCTGGGAAAAAATCAGCTGCTTTCACAGACTGGCCGAAGGTTTCGTCCAGGAAGCTGGTGACGTCTTCCAGGGTGTACAGGTCCCCAGTAAGGGACTGGGAGTCCGCTACAGACCCACAGTCGGAGTCAGAGTCAGACTCCATCACCTCCTCCCGTCCCTCATCAACACTCAGCATCTCAGCTGGCTGATCAGGGAGCTGCTCCCCAGCAGCCTGACCCTGGTCACCACTGACCCCCTCAGCTCCTGGCTGCTCCTCCTCAGCTGCTCCTGTCTGTACATTTACTCCCATCTTCACCTCCTCTGTTGCTCCCATCTCCACCTCCTCTGTTGCTCCCATCTCCACCTCCTCTGTTGCTCCTGCCTGCGCCTTCCCTGCCATTTGCACCTCCTCAGCTGCTCCCTCACTTCCTGCCCTAACTGCAGCTACACATTCACCTCCTCCTTGCTCCTCTACCTGTCCGCTAGGGCCTCCTCCAGCATCGGCCGCCCCCTCGCCACCACCGCCGCTCGGCGGGGCGACGCGGCTCGACCCGGCGCTGGTGCGAGCGCCCTCATTAGCGGGTCTGTGAGGACAAGCGACACGCTTGTGTCCCACATCCCCGCACTCAAAACACCTCATGCTCCCAGAGCTAGCGTAGACCATGTAGTGTCCCTCTCCATGTCTCACCCTGAAGGACACGTCCAGTGTCTGTGACGGACAGGTGAGGAACATGAAGCACTGCCTCCTGAGTGAGAGCACGTGCTTCAGTTTGTTGCTCCTGCAGCCCAGACCCACGGTCCTCAGACCACTTGCAAACTTTCCAAAACGCTGCAGCTCCTGCTCCAGAGCCTCATTAGTAACAAATGGGGGAACACCTGAGACGGTGACCCGAGTGGAGGGCGCGGCGAGCGGGGACACCTGCAGGTACGCTCCATTCACCGTCACCCCCCTCCCCACCAACTCAGCCACCAGTTGCTCCTCTTTAACAAACACCACTACTCCTCTGTTCATCCTGGAGGCGTAGGACAGGTTAGCGTGTCCCACCTGGTCTCCCACAGCCAGGAGAACCTCCTCCACCGTCCCCGAGGACGCCCATCCCGCCGCAAAACGCGACTAAACCTCCACCAAACTACACTAAACTCCACCAAAAACACCCGACAACAACCACCCTGATAATAGGGCAGATACACCGCCAAGAAGGGGGAGTTAGTCAGGGAAAAACACGCAAAAAAAAAAAAAACTCACAAAACTCAGCACGCTCTCCAGCACGGGGTGAGAGAGGAGAGAGAGAGAGAGAGGAGAGAGAGAGAGAGAGAGAGATAGAGAGACGAGAGAGAGAGAGAGAGAGAGAGAGAGCTGGAGAGAGAGAGAGAGAGAGAGAGGAGACAGATGAGAGAGGCAATGCCTGACATCCCAGAGGTCACTGTCTAATCTATGTAATTATGTCTCACAGCCAGTTCTCTCCCTCTCTCCTCTCTAGCTCTTCAGGCCCTCCCCTTGCTCTTCTCTCTCCCTGACTCTGTCCTCTCTAGCTCTTCTGTCTCCCGCTCCCCCACTCCCTCCTCTGTAGCTCTTCTCCGTTCCTCTTTGTCTCCTCTCTAGCTCTTCTCTTTCCCTCTCTCCTCTCTCTCCACACAGATCTGCTGTGTCTTTCTAGTTTTGTCCTTTGATGATTGTGATGACTTAGTCACAGTTGTGATTGTCATACTGCCAGTGAAAAGGAGTGCAGGAAAGTGTGTTAAACAGCCTGTGAGGACACATTTCCAAGACCTCCTTCAGAGCAACAGGATTGAGACAGGGACACAAACACTCTCCTGAGAAGGGTTTCCATTTCAGGATAAGCAGATGCATGCTGGTTTCCCAGCCATATCCACAAACAGTAACCCTAACCCTAACCCTATCCCTATCCCTATCCCCTAGCCCAAAACCTATAAATATCCCATAACTTAACCCTAACCCTATCCCTTAACACTTACCCTATCCTCTAACCCTATCCCTTAACTGTTAGCCTAAACTAAATCCTGACATAACATTTCAGCTGTCACCCCTCAAGACGCAGAAACTATGTGGGTGACCAAAATCAATCTTGGTGGGTTTACTGTAGTTTTTCTGGAAACACTCCAACATGCTGAATTTATAGATTTTACCTCCTTTACTGATTTGACTAAGATTCTGGATCGGGGAAGCTCAGTTGGTGTTCCCCATCCACCGCCAATTTTAACATTTGTTAACATCAGTTAGCAATAAAAGGTTGTCAGGTCCATATAAAGAGTAATCCAGGTGTCACATCATTGATTGGGACTGTCTTTACCAATAAAGAACATAAAGAAAAGTTTCTAGCAGGATGTCAAATCCAGTATGACCATAGACGAGCAGAGAAAGGTGAAAAAAAGGATATTTGATTCATCCAACTCTGACATCTGAGGATTTACATAAAGATAAACTAACTGCTCTCATGCTAACAAGAATAGTCATTTAAAATGACAGTGATAGACAATGAGGATTTCTCGTCATGCTCATTTAGGTGTCTTCATTTGTGAACCTAAACAATTCATTCAGGTTTCAGCTCAACCACAGAATAAATCTGAGATGAAAATGTTGCTCTGCTGCCAGAAGGACAAAAACTCAAGTTTGTTTTTTGAAGTGTTGCCTTTAACATTTCAACTAGCATCATAATCTGTTAATAATGTGACTTAAGAGCATGTGATAGGTGTCACTTTGTGTGCAGTTGGGCTAATGGATACATGGCCAGTGCTTCATGAAGCTAGTTCCACACTTAAGGTGAGCAGTAATGCTAATGCTAAATGTGCCACAATAAAAATATTTGATTGTGTCATGAGTAAAAATTAAATCCTGTTGTTAGCTAAAAAAGCAACAAGAGCACACTTCCTGTCAGTCACCTGATACTTTAGAAAAATTTTGTATGGAGACATCTGTGATAGCTGGAGTTACAGGACTGCAGCCCTGTATATGAACTCTGTGTGACCCTCAGACGCTTAAATGTCTGTCATTTATTCAGATGACATGTGATTTGATTTTGATTTGATTTGGCCATACAGGACAAACCCGTTCCTGCTCACTCTGATGTGCACGTTCTTGTACATGTTATGTCATGCAGACCAGGATACATATTTCAATAAACTAAAGGTCAAATCTCATAACTCCAAAGGTGCGTTTGAGGGTCCAGACTTGGTTTGATGGTTCAGATAAGAAATTAGATCAGGTTCAGGTCAGGGTCAGAGTCATGGTTAGGGTCAGGGATCAGGACCTGGTGAATGGATTATGTCTATGAAAGCCCTCACAAAGATAGAAGTACAAACGTGAAAGCGGGCGCGCCGTATCTCTCCATCTTCATGTACATCCTGACATGATCGTGGAAGAGCTGGAGGTCTGGAAAGTGGTCCTCCACCTGCACAGACCTCTGCCCCTTCGTGACCCTGAGGAACCACTTGATCTTGTCCAAGTGGTAACCAGGCCGTTCCTCCACCTTTACATCGTCACTATGAGCCGAAGCCTCCTGTATGCCCACCAAAAAGCTTTGTGTGCTTTGCGTGTCCATCAGGGTGCCGTGCATGTTCTGTAATCTGTGTGTGTCCTGTTGGCTGTGTGTGTCCTGTTGGCTGGTGTGTCCTGTTGGCTGTGTGTGTCCTGTTGGCTGTGTGTGTCCTGTGGACTGTGTGTGTCTTGTAGGCTGTGTGTATCGTCTACGCTGTGCGTGTCCTGTGATCTATGTACATTCCGTGAGGTGCGTGTGTCCTGTGGACTGTGTGTGTCTTGTAGGCTGTGTGTATCGTCTACGCTGTGCGTGTCCTGTGATCTATGTACATTCCGTGAGGTGCGTGTGTCCTGTGAGCTGTGTGTGTCTTGTGATCTATGTGTGTCCTGTGGAGTGCGTGTGTCCTGTGGGATACGTGTGTGCGGTGAGCTGTGTGTGTGAGGTTCTGTTGTGGACAGTTTCTTAACTTTGTCGATATTGACGTTTGTGTCCTTGCTCTTCCTCTTCATGGGCACACTGAGGCTGCTCTCCTCCACTCCAACACCCTCCATGTCCTGGACGGTCTCAGCCGGTCTTGGACCTGTCCGCTCCACCATCTCTCCGGTGGGACGTTTGTTCTGCAGGTCCCGGTGGTCCCCCGGGTGGTCCCCCGGGTGGTCCCCCTGCGGACCTGCTGGCTCCTCCACCTCCGCGGTTGGGCCCGTGTCACCCCGCGTGGTTTGTGCGGCCTCTCTGTCCTCGTCGTGCGCGCGCGCCGCTGCGCTGACGGGCGGGTCGGCTGGTCGGCGGGCCTCCGCGCCATTCGGGCACGACCGGACCAGATGGCCCTCCTCCCCACAACTAAAACATTTTTGGGAGTCGGTGGTGACAAACACTGTATAATCAAAATCATCCACCCTGAAACGAAGGGCCAGTTTGAGCTCTTCCTCATTATTATTCAGGATCATCAACACCTGCCGTCGGAATGACACCACATGGCTCAGTAACGGGGACTTGGTCCCGAGAGGAATTAGCCTCATCGGGGACACAATGCGCCCGTGTCTACCGAGCTCCCTCAACAACGTATCGTTCTTAAAGAACGGAGGGACGTTGGACACCATCACCTTTTTAGCTGGGTTTGATAGAGGAAACACCGGTGTATGTTCACCCTTAATGGCCACCCCAGCTGCCACCAGCTGATCAGCCTTATCAGTGTTACCCACAAACACCACCACCATTTTATTCATCCGAGATGCCGACTTAACGCTTCCGTGTCTCACGATGTCCCCCACAGCCAGCGCGCACTCCTCCACGGACACACCGTCCGGTGGGGAGAGTTTAACGCCGTGCCCGCGGGTAAGTTTCTCCAGCTCGGAGGCTCCCGGCACCGCTGCCATGATTGGCGCGGCGACCGTGGCCACCAAACAATTCCACCCAAAGCAGTGAATAAACGGTCGAAAAATCAACACAGTGCTCCCCAAAGTGATTAAACAACACCCAGTGTGAAAATAAAGATTCAAATATATCAAAAGCTTGGAAAAAAACGCTGAAACCTGTCTCTCACTCCCGGAGCCGACGCGCTCACCACCCTCACGCTGAGAGAGAGAGAGAGAGAGAGAGGAGAGAGAAACAGATGAGAGATGCAATGCCTGACATCCCAGAGGTCACTGTCTAATCTATTGTAATTATGTCTCACAGCCAGTTCTCTCCCTCTCTCCTCTCTAGCTCTTCAGGCCCTCCCCTTGCTCTTCTCTCTCCCTGACTCTGTCCTCTCTAGCTCTTCTGTCTCCCGCTCCCCCACTCCCTCCTCTGTAGCTCTTCTCCGTTCCTCTTTGTCTCCTCTCTAGCTCTTCTCTCTCCCTCTCTCTCTCTCTCCACACAGATCTGTTGTGTCTTTCTAGTTTTGTGCTTTGATGATTGTGATGACTTCTTCACAGTTGTGATTGTCATACTGCCAGTGAAAAGGAGTGCAGGAAAGTGTGTTAAACAGCCTGTGAGGACACATTTCCAAGACCTCCTTCAGAGCAACAGGATTGAGACAGGGACACAAACACTCTCCTGAGAAGGGTTTCCATTTCAGGATAAGCAGATGCATGCTGGTTTCCCAGCCATATCCACAAATAGTAACCCTAACCCTAACCCTATCCCTATCCCTATCCCCTAGCCCTAACCCTATAAATATCCCATAACTTAACCCTAACCCTATCCCTTAACACTTACCCTATCCTCTAACCCTATCCCTTAACTGTTAGCCTAAACTAAATCCTGACATAACATTTCAGCTGTCACCCCTCAGGACGCAGAAACTATGTGGGTGACCAAAATCAATCTTGGTGGGTTTACTGTAGTTTTTCTGGAAACACTCCAACATGCTGAATTTATAGATTTTACCTCCTTTACTGATTTGACTAAGATTCTGGATCGGGGAAGCTCAGTTGGTGTTCCCCATCCACCGCCAATTTTAACATTTGTTAACATCAGTTAGCAATAAAAGGTTGTCAGGTCCATATAAAGAGTAATCCAGGTGTCACATCATTGATTGGGACTGTCTTTACCAATAAAGAACATAAAGAAAAGTTTCTAGCAGGATGTCAAATCCAGTATGACCATAGACGAGCAGAGAAAGGTGAAAAAAAGGAATATTTGATTCATCCAACTCTGACATCTGAGGATTTACATAAAGATAAACTAACTGCTCTCATGCTAACAAGAATAGTCATTTAAAATGACAGTGATAGACAATGAGGATTTCTGGTCATGCTCATTTAGGTGTCTTCATTTGTGAACCTAAACAATTCATTCAGGTTTCAGCTCAACCACAGAATAAATCTGAGATGAAAATGTTGCTCTGCTGCCAGAAGGACAAAAACTCAAGTTTGTTTTTTGAAGTGTTGCCTTTAACATTTCAACTAGCATCATAATCTGTTAATAATGTGACTTAAGAGCATGTGATAGGTGTCACTTTGTGCGCAGTTGGGCTAATGGATACATGGCCAGTGCTTCATGAAGCTAGTTCCACACTTAAGGTGAGCAGTAATGCTAATGCTAAATGTGCCACAATAAAAATATTTGATTGTGTCATGAGTAAAAATTAAATCCTGTTGTTAGCTAAAAAAGCAACAAGAGCACACTTCCTGTCAGTCACCTGATACTTTAGAAAAATTTTGTATGGAGACATCTGTGATAGCTGGAGTTACAGGACTGCAGCCCTGTATATGAACTCTGTGTGACCCTCAGACGCTTAAATGTCTGTCATTTATTCAGATGACATGTGATTTGATTTTGATTTGATTTGGCCATACAGGACAAACCCGTTCCTGCTCACTCTGATGTGCACGTTCTTGTACATGTTATGTCATGCAGACCAGGATACATATTTCAATAAACTGAAGGTCAAATCTCATAACTCCAAAGGTGCGTTTGAGGGTCCAGACTTGGTTTGATGGTTCAGATAAGAAATTAGATCAGGTTCAGGTCAGGGTCAGAGTCATGGTTAGGGTCAGGGATCAGGACCTGGTGAATGGATTATGTCTATGAAAGCCCTCACAAAGATAGAAGTACAAACGTGCATCAGCGTGTGTGTGAAAGCTCATTAAACTGCTGATATCTCTGACTTCCTCACATATGCACATACAAATCTCACAAAGCCCCTTTGATGACATGCATGCCTGTCTGATGTCTTCAAACACACACACACACACACACATACACATACACACGCTGCAGCAGCTCTCTTATTTAAACTGATGTGAGTGCTGTCACGACATCCAACTAGTCCTATTTGTTCCACAGAAGCCTTGGCGTGAGAGAGCAGGGTCACCCCACTGGCTCTCATGCAAATCCATTCAGTACACACACACACACACACACACACACACGTAGTAGTCCTGCAGATAGGCAAAAAGACAGGCAGAGGGGCAAGAATCCAGCATGGAGGATCGGGTGGATGGGGGACTGTTGGAAGAGAAAGGGACACATGGACACGTGCGAGACAACCTGAGGGCACAGCCGCACTCCAGAATAAAAATATGGCGGATTCAAAGCACTGAGCTGTGCACAGGTCCTGTAACCTCTACTGAGATGGTACTGAGATCACGGCAGCTGAGGAGAAATGTGAGAACGGCATGGAGGGACAGAACGACAGTAATAACTGTGGCATGGAGCAGCGATGTGAGCTGCACTGTCTGAGAATAAGAACTTGCAGTCTGCAAGCTTGGCTGTTCTTGGCTGCCACAAGGTGTCTGCAGATGCAAAAGACGTCACCTTCTCTAATGAAACCCATATTAACAAGTAAAATCTCTCTTTAGTGCCGAAGCCTGATGATATCACAGCTTCAGTTAAAGCAGGAATGGTGGCTTTGTTTACTCATGCTCCTCGTGTCTGTGGCACTCAATAAACTAGGCAACCAAAGAGGTGGAAAATACGAAATTAGAAGTGTCGACATCTGGCAAACTTTCAAAATAAAAGATGAGGTGGGATAAAGTCAAACCACTGAGACACATTTTTCTTCTTCAAACAGTATCTGCCTTACTTCACTATCTGTGTGTGTGTGTGTGTCCACAGAGAGAGAGAGAGAGACTGAGAGACTGAGAGACAACTTTAACACAACTTTAACACAACTTTAACACAACTGAGACCGAATCTTGATCAGCATTTTTTTAAGGCGATACATTTCCCGGTCGGTGAAAGCGGGCTCGCCGTATCTCTCCATCCTCATGAACATCCTGACACGATCGTGGAAGAGCTGGAGGTCTGGAAAGTGGTCCTCTACTTGTACAGACCTCTGCCCCTTCGTGACCCTGAGGAACCACTTGATCTTTTCCAAGTGGTAACCAGGGCGTACCTCCACCTTTACATCATCACTATGACCCGAAGCCTCTTGTGTGTCCACCAAAGAGGTTTGTGTACTTTGTGTGTCCATCGGGGTGCCATGCATGTCCTGTGAGCTGTGTGTGTCTTGTAGGCTGTGTGTGTCCTGTGGGCTGTGTGTGTCCTGTGGGGTACGTGTGTCTTGTAGGCTGTGTGTGTCGTATAAGCTGTGTGTGACCTGTGAGCTGTGTGTGTCCTCTGGGCTGTGTGTGTCCTGTGGGGTACGTGTGTCCTGTGGGCTTTGTGTGTCCTGTGGGGTACGTGTGTCGTCTAAGCTGTGCGTGTCCTGTGAGCTATGTGCATTCTGTGGGCTGTGTGTGTCCTGTGGGATACGTGTGTGCGGTGAGCTGTGTGTATGAGGTTCTGCTGTGGACAGTTTCTTTACTTTGTCGTTGTTGACCTTTGTGTCCTTGCTCTTCCTTTTCGTGGGCACACTGAGGCTGCTCTCCTCCACTCCGACATCCTCCATGTCCCGGACGGTCTCAGCCGTTCTTGGAACCGTCCGCTCCACCATCTCTCCGGTGAGACGTTCATTCTGCAGGTCCCGGTGGTCCCCCGGGTGGTCCCCTTGTGGACCTGCTGGCTCCTCCACCTCCGCGGTTGGGCCCATGTCGCCCTGCGTAGTTTGTGCGGCCTCTCTGTCCTCGTCGTGCGCGCTGCGCTGACAGGCGGGTCGGCTGGCCGGCGGGCCTCCACGCCATTCGGGCACGACCGGACCAGATGGCCCTCCTCCCCACAACCAAAGCATTTTTGGGATTTGGTGGTGACATAAACAGTATAATCAAAACCATCCACTCTAAAACAAAGGGCCAGGTCGAGCTCTTTCTCGTTATTATTGAGAACCATCACTACATGCCGTCTAAAGGACACCACGTGCCTCAGCAGCAGGGATTTGGCCCCGAGAGCAAAGAACCTCATCGGGGACACAATGCGCCCGTGTCTGCTGAGCTCCCTCAACAACATTTCGTTCTTAATGAACAGAGGAACGTTGGACACCACCACCGATTTCGCCGGGTTCGACAGGGGGAACATCGGTGTGTGTTCACCCTTAATTGCCACCCCAGCCGCCACCAGCTGATCGGCTTTGTCTGTGCTCCCCACAAACACCACCACCATTTTATTCATCCTAGACGCGGACTTAACGCTTGTGTGCCCCACAATGTCCCCCACAGCCAGCGCACACTCCTCCACGGACACACCGTCCGGTGGGGAGAGTTTAACGCCGTGTCTGCGGGTAAGTTTTTCTAGCTCGGAGGTTCCAGGCTCCGCTGCCATGACTGGCGCGGTGCCCGTGGCCACCAAACAGTTTCACCAAAAACAGTGAATAGACGGTTGAAAATTCAAAACAGTGCTCCCCAATGTGATTAAATACCACCCAGTGTGAAAATAAAGATTCAAATAGAGGAAAAGCTTGGAAAAAACGCTGAACCTGTCTCTCACTCCCGGAGCCGACGCACTCACCACCCTCACGCTCAGAGAGAGAGAGAGAAAATAATAGCCTATTTTTAACAGAAAGGAGATAGACCTCTAAACGGATGCGCTGAGGAACCTAAATTTGGACAGGTCTTGCGTGACCGTACTGAGAGTCATGGTCAAGGTCAAGGCCAGTATCGGGGTCAGGGTCCATGTAAGGGCCATGACCAGTATCAAGTTTGAGGCCAGTGCCAGGGCCACAGACAGGATCAGAGCCATGGCCAGTATCTGGGTGAGAGCCTGTCACAATATCAGGGCCAGTGACAAGGCCACGATCAGTATCAGTATCAGGGTCAGGGCCAGGGCCCTGGCCAGTATTAGGTACAGGGCCAGTGTCAGGGCCAGGGCTAGTGTCAGGATCAAGACCAGTATCAGTGCCAGGGGCAGGTCTGTGTGACTATATGGAGGCCATTCTGGGTGAGTTCGACCTGTATCTGTGGCCACCGCCTCTGCAGTCTAGCCCAAATATATCAAGCGTGACAATATTAGTCATTTCATGCCAGAAAAAAATAGTGGGTCATATCCACTCCTCCTCTCTGCTCTTAAATCTGCGCACGCACACACAGAAACACAAATGCAGACACGCACACTCTCTCGTGTGTCCCTTCCCCCTCCTTCTCCTTCCTCTCTCTTACACATACACGCACGCAAACACACTCAGCCAGTTTCACTATACACTTGCCCACACAGCATAGCGTGCGAGACAGACTCAATAGATGCCGAGCTCCCTGTCCCTGCAGGCTCAGTGCCCCTAAAACACGGAATGCACCTTCCAAAATTAGGTTAAATTGCTTTTGCCAAGAAGACCGCCCAAAATACCATCGAGCGACCCCGTCAACAATAACTGCAGCCAAATAATTGGCTTATTTCTGCATGAATTCCAGCTTTCATCAGCTGGATTCCATTGCCAGACTGGCTACAGTCAAATGATACAACGTTTTTTATCGTGGTTATTGTGAGTTTGGTGACTTTGAGTTCACGATACCACCAACAACCTTGCCCTGTTTGAATCAAGCATCTTGTGACTCTTTTACTGAGGTCAAAGACTGTGAGATTTTTTTTTGGGGGGGGGTCGGGGAGGGTGGTTGCTAGACAAACATAATGCGAGTTAAGTGAAAGGACAGTGCATTTAATATCACAGCAGCTTAGTTGGCTCAATTCATTGATGGGTATCCAAATAGTGCAGCATGCATGAAAGACGACAGAGCGGCATTTGTTTGTCAGGGCGCACAACAGCAGGGTACAGGAAGCCTAGCATTAGCTTTAGCCAATAACAGGGAAATGTACCATACATTGGTACTGTTGAAGGGGATGAATTAACTCAACCCAGATAGAGCACAGAGCCCCGAACCAGCAATGGTTGCAGGAAAAACTGCTTTTAAGAGGAAGAAACTATCATCATCATCATCAACATTATCATGACTACTGTCATTGTTACCATCATCACCGCCACCATCACCATTTTCACCATCATCACCATTATCATCATTATTACCTCCATCATCATTATTGTAGCCGTCGTCGTCGTCGTCGTCGTCGTCGTCGTCGTCGTCGTCGTCGTCATCATCATCGTCCTAATGCATATTATCCTCATCCTCATCCTCATCACCATTATTATCACCATCATCACAATATCACAACCATCTTCTTCATTATCATCATCATTATCACCATCATCATCCTCGTCATCACCTCGTCAACTCTGCCTGTTTCCTGGAGATGGGCAAGTTATAGAGGTGGAAATGGCTCTAGGAAATGAAGATATATCCTATTGACCCACCGCCTGCGCAGATAAAACTGTATGCAGATGCTCTAAAATCATCCTCCGTTACCAAGGTGATGTTACAAACCTATATTAATAGTGCTTTTGTGACAGAAGTGGTCACTTTGGCAACATTCTGATCAGATCCTCATTATCACACACCATGCTAATGAAAGAGTGAATGTAGCATGTGTTGCTAACCAAGGAGTGACTGACCACAGATGTAAAAATGCTCTCGATTCGCTGCAGTAATTCATATCATTTGAATTAGAAATGCTTCCATCTGTTTGAACAAACAACAGGCAATCGTGCTGCTATATGTCCTCATCCTGCATCCACATACGATGCACCATATGTCAGGAATGTGAATGTCCTCCCAGCACTGTCTCTGCGAATTCTTCTTTTCAGGATTTAAAACCTTCCCACACACTCAAATATGATGAATGATGAATTCCCACTTCTCCCAGTGTTTGTCTCCTAGCCAGCTCATACCCTGAAGCATTCCAAGCAGGAGAGAAGACTTTGGTGCATCTTCTGCGACAGACTGATGAGGAAGGTCATCTTGCTGACTTCTGGTGGGCAACAGCATTAAAAGGGGCCAGTCTATTCCCTTCTTCTCTCTTATCACCACCATCATCTACCTTGATTCCAGGAGGTTACTTGAGCACCATTTATTGGAGGCATTTTGGTAGGAGAACAAAGAAAGTGTGGGCGGCGTCGCATACCCTGGCTGGTGTGGGAAGCAGTGAGGAGGCGGCGTACTGACAGGTTGGTTGAAGTGCTGTTAATCCTGGTGTGGAAGTGGGCTGCCACCCAGGTTTACTGGTGGGCTGCTGGGGAGGGAAGTGTTGCTGTTACTCCCACCCACACACGGGCGTTTGCTCGGCACCGGCGGTGTTATTACTGCAGCTACAGGCACAAAGACAAAGACTGAGAGAAACTTTCCTCCTTGTGTCTTTAGATCATTATCATCACCATCCTCCACTGAACGTTGCACCTCTTGGTCTGATTGTCACATCAGAGGTGTAGTTCACCCATCACAGCCACTTGGGTTGATTATTTACAATGATGGTTAAGAGAGCAGCGCAAATACGTCACTTCAGTTTTGTGGTGTTTGTGGAGGAGGCAATCATGTCTGATCACTGTTGATCATGATCATGTAAACCACAGAGTGGACCTGGAGCAGCAGAGTAAAGGTAATGGAGTAAAAGCAGCAGAGACACAGCTGGACCACAGAGGAACTTCATCACCTCACCGGCTCCTAAATTGGTGGTTTTATTTTACGCCAAACACAAATCTGTGTTCCTAATTACTGTATTATTGTAAATCCTGACTTTGACCATTGCTGGCTACATCCATTTTTCATGTCTTCTTCAGGAAGGAAAGAGACAGGTCGCATGTCCGGGGGATCTCAGTCATACTTCTCTTCCCTGTCTCCATCTATTTTTCTTCCCTACTCCTGGTTTTCCTTAAATTATGGATCTTTTTTCAGGATTTCTCCCCTCAGTAAAACCTGAGGTGACCTTCACTCAAACACGTTCAATATTTGCCCTTGTTTTCCTCTTTTCTGCCTTTCTAAACTCTGAAGGACAGCCATGTCCTTGCTGAATTCCCATCTGAAGTAATTACCAAGGCCAAGGTGGGAAGCTGCAGTTTATCTTGAGGTGTTTGAGTCAAATCAGCTGTTAATCTCTAAAAACTAACTGAGGAAATGATTAGTGTCTTACACCAGTCTTCACAGAAACATGCATGTTTGGGTTGAAGGTATTGCAAGACATCTGTTACCATCATGTTGTGTGGACACACACACACACACACCGTGGTGGGCTGTACCATGATGTGCTGAGCTGTGTGTTGTGATACATTGTGTTGCGGGCTAACCGAAGCACAAGTGTTGTCTGCTAGTTCAGATTAAAGTTACCTTCACTCTGCCAGTGACTGTTATTTTTTTAACGCTGTTGACAAACATGTTGACAGATGTAAAAACATGACAGCATGAATTTCCTGATTTGTTGTAGTTTTATGTGATGAGCAGCTCAACACAATTGTGTGTTTTCACAGCTTGATTTAAGCTGATCTACTGAACAGTGTGACGTCAGAGCAGCAACCCTGTTGGACCTGAAGGTCTCCTCTACACCCCGAGTTTATCACAATCTTTCACTATAAAAAGATCTTTGGATACTTATATTAGACCTGTCTGCTTTCCCACCCATCTGCCTGTCTGGGTCGTCTCCATGTGTGCATGTGTAAATCAGTGAGTCTGTCTCTCCCCAGACTTGGACTCAGTCCTCCCAGAGGAGAGTGTGTCCCTGATCTGTCAGTCATCTCTCCTCTCCTCCCTCTGTTACTTGCGTGCCCCCCCACCCACCCCCACCACCACCACACACACACACCTCCCACTGCACTTTCCTCCATCTCTTTGGTCATCTACAGACTCATCATGTGATGTGTGGTGCATCATGGGGTCCAGATAACTGGAATCTCAGTGTTGGCTCTTGCTACACTGAGCACCACAGGGGGTCTTTATCGTTGCACAAATCAACAAAGCCATAGTCACGAAGCCCCGTCTCAGTGGCAGACTTGAGCACACGCATACATACATGCTATGTGCATGCACATGCACTCAGGCAGATTTGCTCAGACACTGGCAGCACATAAAAAGAATCAGGAGGCAGGGTTGAAGAGTCAAACGCACTCACCGACAAAAGCTCCCAAAAAACACACTCGTGTTCACATGCAAGCCACCAATCGGATGTTATATGTATCCAGAGGGGTGCACCCTGCTCTAAAGATCACAGCCTGAAGCCAAAATTAATTTAGTAAAATTAGCGGGGAGCGGGAACAATACATAAAAGTTTTAAACACTAAATCCCTTCTTAAATGCTAGCCTGATCTTCAGGGATTTCTGACCAACATGGGATGAACTCAACAGATAAAACCTCTAAAAACATTTGTTTGATTGAAAGAAAAGGGCTGAGCTAAGAAGGATCCAGGTATGGTGGGAGGCTGCACAGCTGCCTTTGTTGTTTCCTCTCTAAATCCACCACCTACTATCGGATCACCAATCTAATCCAAAGCCTGTAATCCACCAGGCATACCTGTCCAGGCCCTGGACAGGGGTCTCCCCACGGGGCCATCCTCAGTCACGGGAGCCCACAACTCAAGGCTGGTACAGACACTCTAGCCTCAGGGTATGTGTGTGAGCGTGTGCGTGTGTGTGCGCGCGAGTGTGTGTGTATGGAGGGGGGGTGGTAATCAGCTTACATTAGCAAATTAACTCACCCAACCAACATACACACACCAGCATGCAACAGTAAGAGGCAGCACATGTGAGTCTACACAACCAACATAAAGAATCAGAGGACGAACCGTCTTTGCTAGAGGTCTGCCCTTGCTTTTGACATCTGTAGTCTTCTGTAGTCTTCCTAACGTTCATCCTACATCCCTCATGTGTGAGAGTTTTTACTTTTTTACTTTCTTTATTTTGAAAGGAAAACAATGTCGGGATGTTTCATCCACGAGGATGATGGATGAGTGCATAATTAAAGTGCTGCTCTGCATGCTCACCGCCGCCAGTGGGAGCCCTTTTTGTGTGTTTGTGTGTGTGTGTGTGTGTGTGTATATGTGTATGTCCTATATTTACAGGACAAGATCCACATTTATACTTCCAAGTTAACACAAAATAAAATTTAGGGAACTCAGAAATGAGGAGAAGCCACAAACACAAGTGTGGTGTCTGTGGGAACAGATGTTTGTGTCGCTGGAAGAGGGCAGCTTTTCGCACCAGCATGTCCAGTTGATACAACCACAAAATGTTTTATTTCATTTTTGACCAAATGTGATCCAGAGGAATGTTTCTCATGCTGACAATGTCAAGTTTTCCATGTGAAAAGGTTACATTAGACACATCTCCACTGGAGAAATGCCCCCCAACAGCCACAGGAACAGGGCCTGAGCAAGATCTTGCCCTGGGTAGTTACTTACTGTAGATCGGCCCTGTAGAACTCCTGGGCAGGGCTTAAGGTTTACTCATTGCTGATTGGTTAAAGTTAAAGCATGAAGTGACCCAGGAGAAGAGGAACATTAGCCCAGCAGATGCCACTTCTCCTCTGGCTCATAGCATCCTTCACCATGGAGACCAACAAACAAACTAGAGGTGCAGCAACTGTCTGTCCTGTTCTGTGTTTTCTACTTGTCACAATACGTGCAGATATTGCCTCTTCTCTTAGAATGTCCCACCTCAGCTCCTTTGTCTTTACATCTTTCCTCTTTCCTCCTCCAAGGCCTCATACACACAGCAAGATGGAGAAATGTTGCAGAAGCTCCTGAATATCAGTTTGTGGATGTGTTTGTGTGACGTGATTAACAAATGCAGCTCCATAAAAGTCTGGTGGCCTATTGTCCTGCTAAGCTGCCATCACGTCTCTCAGGTTCGGGGACACAATCACATTCTGGCACCTCCACCCTAATCGTGAACTGGATGATGATGCTGACGGCTCCAAACACACATCTGACACGTTTGGTACAACAGCGTGGCAAACGCACAACAGACAAGACGTCTAAATAAATGATCACAATCCATCAAGATGTCATAAAACTCCAGAGCTGAACTCTAAACAACATTTATTTGTATTTAGATAGAAATTAACTGCAGCAACCTATGAATTAATTTTCTAATGAATAAAATAATTTCCCGAGAGAAGGATGTGAGAGATGAGATGAACGGAGAAACACTGAAAAATGAAGGAGGGTCAAATTCAACCATAGGGACAGTGAACGCTTCGCTGACCTTTGACCTAGAGAATAATTAGAGGGTGTGGGGGGGGGGGGGGGGGACAGGCAGGAGTGCAGACAGGAAACATACACAGAGTTTATCAGCATCATTTTCCCAACAGGATGATGATAATAAGACAGACAGACAGACTCTCTGCTCATGCTGCCCCCTACAGGTTATCACTGAAGAAAACGTTGCTTATTTCAACATCCTGGTGGAACCTTTAATTCTGGAGATTCACTGTTGGGTTTGAAAGGATCGACTCATCAATATAGAATATATTTGATAATCAGATCATGAACAGATTATTGTTTTTTCAGTGTGAAAATTCCAGATGGTAACAGCTGACTGACTGTGATGCTAAATCAAAATCCAACATAATGTGTTCTTAGGAGCATATTAAGATTAGTTTTTGGCTGAAGCAGGAGCCAGACCATAATAATGAGCTGTGTGACTGTGATGGAGACACGTATCAGGTATTATGTAGGTCAGCTGTGCACGTGTACTACTCTTATATTTCTAAGATGATGAAAGGCTATAAGAACCATGATGTCAGAGTCAGATTTCTCCCCAGAGAAGCTCACAGGAGGGCTCCACCTGCATCCTGGAATCCTTCAGATCAGATGGTCCACAGATGCCTGAAACCGTGCACGTTCGGCATGGACCCATAGAAGAGTCGGGATTTTGAAGACTATTTAGATTTTTGATTATTTATCCAATTATGGAAGCTCACAAAGACTTTTCCTGCTCTGGATCCAGTCTCAGAAGATGCTTTCTGGGACTTTAACACACACACACACATACACAAACACACTTGGTGCTGGATTGTTACAGTGATAAGAGGACATGCGGGTATAAGTGTCAGGATGAACAATAGAAAAGCAGCCACACTGGCAGATCTTTTATACACTCATGTGGTTTAGTTTCTGGTTGCTAATAGCAACCACCCAAACAATATTCAACTCTGTAGGTATAAATCTATTATATCAAACAGCATGCATGTTAGGTGGAGGATAGCTCAACTTCAGTTTTGCATTACCACATCAAAGTCTCCTTCTTTCTCTCACACAAACACACACACGCACACACACACACACACACACACACACACACACACACACACCACACACACACACACACACACACACACACACACACAAACAACCTGAACAAACTATTACACTGTCAGATAGATCTATGACCGTTGATGCTTATTTGCCTTTTTCTTCATGTTGAATGTGTTTATGTGGAAGTTGCAATTGTTAATCAATGTGTGTTAAATGTTTTGTTTTAGCCCTTGACCCTGTTGCCATGGCGCCAATCAAACACAATCTGCTGATTCATACTGGTTGACCAGATGAAGCTTCGATATGGGTTAGCTTTTATGTCTCTTCTAATGACAACAGGAAATTCCAATATAAACACACATGCACACACACACACACACACAAACACACACACACATATATATCTAAGTGCATCTGCAGTTGTGTCAGGTAGAGCTACAGCTAATCCTTTGTTAGCATCATCAGCTACATATGTTGTAACACAAGTAAGAATATTGTAAAAAGACCTCATGTTGGTATGTTACGTGTTTATGCTGGGTTGAAGCATGAATGGGGGGCGTACAGTCGCTGTAAATGAAGCGGATCTGAGGCTGAAAGTAGGTTTTTGGGCTGATTTGTGGTGTTTTTATTTAACAGCATGAAGATGACATGTTTGTGGAGCCAATTTGACCTGGATGCCAACACCTCACACCTCCAACAGCTGTGGTTTTCAAACCAACATAAAATGTTTTTTGGCTATTCATTTTTTTGTGATTTTACAAGAATATTAGTGGGTTGTCTCCACATTATAACCATGACAACAAGATCAACAACCAAAGACATTAGGGCAGTGGCAGCTTGTAGCCTGGGTCAGAGCAACTGAAATAAACAGACTCAGTGACAGAACATTCTGTACTTAGTCTGGAGCTTAGTTGGAGGATGTTTGGCTGCATGACATTGGTGCAAATCCCTGAAAATATGAAGCCCGAAAATAAAATAAAAAACGCAAAACAGACAAAGTCAGTTACACACTCCAAAAAATATCAGGTGTAGTGGGTCACGGTAACACTGGCTGCTGTGGTGAGTGTTTGTGTTCATGTGCGTGTGTGTGTGTGCGTGTGTGCGTGCTGTGTGTGTGTTCCAGGGGCAGGAGCTGGCAGTGGAATCACTAGGTAGTGTTCTGCCAGTGAGTGCGTGCCAGATTAGCGACCCCCTACTAGCAGCCCAAATCAACTGCCTCATCACAGCATGTCAAGCACACACACACAACCCCACACACATACACACACACACATCCATGCATACACACACAAATACACACAGGAAGCCCTTTTGAGGCAATGTTCTTTCTGATCTTGCTTTGGGACTAGTGTGGACAGATGGGTTAACAGTGGGAGATGTGCACACATGCCTTGACACACACACACACACACACACACACACACACACACACACACACACAGATGCACACATACGTGCACACACATCAGGCACTCCATCAGGAGAAGACACGTTTGTCTCATCTGCATTAACAGTTGGAAACATCCTGTTGGTCCATTTCAGAGGAATTCAAATCATCTGAGAGATGACGGGTCAATGTCCAACTGGACACGTAGCCAGTGACATCTTTACTGACTGATTTAGTCTGAACCTGTTTTAAATGTGAGGTGGCAATCAGAGCTAACACTCTGATTGTAATATGCTAAAGAAGAATCCCCCCCCCCCCCCTTCAAATTTTGAGCCAAAATGACTGTGCTGAACAGTTTTGGACCCAGTTACTTTTCAAAATTGTTGTTAATCTGTATCTGGAAACCTTCTACATGAGTAAGAGATGTCTCATTTGTCATTGAATAAGAGACAACACATCATTCTGCTAATGAGGTGTTGAACGTTGAACGAGTGTGTGGCCGGGACCAGGACAGAATGATTTTATTGAACACAATCTATGAGCTCCACAGCAACGTGACACAATCAGGACCCTGGGAAGATAATCGGGGAGGACAATGAGGGAGGAAAATCAGGGAGGAAAATCAGGAAGGAAAATCAGGGAGAACAATCAAGAAGGACAACCAGGGAGGACAATCAGGAACCTGAGAAGAAAATTAGGAATTGGGGGTCAATCAGGCAGGCGACACATGAGGGACATGCAAGTCACCTGAAAGGAGAGGAGAGATATTTTTCAAAAAATAAAACAGGAAGTCACGAGACAAAACCACACTGTAATCCATATGCGGACTCAGATGAGACCAGACAAGATGAACAAAGGAGCAAAGACCATCTTAAGATATGGTTGAAAAAGGTCTTAATTTTTCATCTGATCCACCGACACATGCTTCCTCCAACATATCATTTTCAGGTCTACAAGAACACAGCAGATCTCTCCAACCTTCTCTGTAGTTATCCACCAACAACCTCCTGCTCATTGCTGCCCTCAGTTCATATCTTCTGTTGCGCTCCCACAGCTATCTTTAACTTTATTCCTCTGTAGCTGCAACAGTGTTGCACATCTCTCTTATTCTTGAAAATTAGCACCAGCACACTTCCCCTCCACTCCTCAGGCAAACTCCCACTCTTTCAGAGTTTGTGGAACTTTTGGTCCAGGCCTAACTCATGATGCTCCATGATCACCAGAACTCCACTGAGAGTCATAGAAGTGATTTAGATGTTTAGAGGTTTCACACTGATGCCCTTCCTGATGCCTTCCTGAATTTACACACACACACACACCACACACACACACACACACAAGCGCAAGCTACACACACAAAAACACAAATACACACAGATTTCAGAGTAAACCCATTTCCTGTTGTAGTTCCTCTAACTTTAAGTCATCGTCCCAAAAGTTGCTGATTTATGTCATAAATTGGAGCTTAAAAGGAAAGTGAGACTCCACCACGTGAGTGTGTAACCAGCTCAAATCAAATAAAATCACTCTTTATTTATATAGCATCTTTTACAATCAAAATTGTTTCAAGGCGCTTTCCAGAATACCAGGGCCTAACCCCAGACAAGCAACAGTGGCAAGGAAAAACTCCCCTTTAACAGGAAGAAACCTTGAGCAGGACCCGGCTCATGTAGGGCAGGGGTGTAAAACTCAAATTCAACGTGGGCCAAAATTAAGCAGTGAAGTAAAGTCACGGGCCAAACTCAACATTTATTGAAAAATTGACTGCAACTGATATGTAATTTTTAACCCTTTCATATGGAAACAAACTTTAGTTTTTCTTAAACACAGAATCTGGAACAACCAACGCTTGAAATTACAAACACATGAGAAATTAAATTCGAAATAAAAGACACATCAGTGGTATTCATTTCTTATTTAAATAAATAAATAAAGTATTCTCTCCCCATATCCTTTCAAGTTCCTTTTTAAAGTAAATCTTTTTCAAAGCCAACAACAAATGAACCAAAAATAATAATGTCATTCAATAAAACATTTCAACTATTAACAGACCATGCCTTGCAGTAGAAAAAGTGCATAAGAAACATATATATTCAAGCTCAGTTTGCTACACTCTGATCTCTCATTGAAAGCATCTGAGCAGCTTGGGTGTGCGTAATTGAGGCATTGTGTCTGGGAGGAAACATGGAAACCGCGCAGCACCAACAGAGTCATATTTTGATTTGAGCATATCATTACATTGGAGTTCAATTAGCTCCATTTGGAGGCTCGTTGGTGCGCTTTCCACATCGATCGCAAACGGGTTACTGAGCAGTTCAAATCTCCCTTTCTGAGCCTCAAAGTCGGCAAATTGCCGGGAAAACTCGGTGCTGAGCACGTTGATTTTTTCAGCAAACTGGGCAGCACAGCAGGAGAAATTTGCTCTGCCATGGTTTGGCAGCTCGGAAAATGACCCAAGTTTCCTTGCAGCATCTGAGTCTTCCACAGACACAACTTAGTTTTAAAGGCCCTCACTGCTGCTTATAAATTCTTGCTTTTTATCTGGGCACACAATGTCGCAAACTTTGACCATGCACTTTTTAACAAACTCTCTTCTTCATTAAAGGGCCGGGCTGATTTTGCTATCTCTGCTGCCACAATAAAGCTGGCCTTTACAGCAGCTTCACTTTTTGATTTTGCTTTCATAAACATAGACTGCCGGCAAACCAGACTTCTTTTCATCTCCTCCACCTTCTGCAGCTTCTGTTTTACGTCCAGGTCCTTGTACTTTTCATAATGTTTTGTTTCATAGTGTCTTCTTATGTTATATTCTTTCATTACAGCCACGTTAGCTCCGCACACAAGACAAACAGGTCTGTCCTTTATATTCGTGAACAGATATTCTGCCTCCCACCTGTTTTGAAAGCTCCTGTTGTCCATCTTTCGTTTGGCCATTTTGTGGAGGCAAAATTAATTTGTCCGATGTGTCTGGTTGTCAATGACTGTCAACAGAAAAAAGGAGCGCTTGCCGGTTTCGACTGCGCGCCAATATACTAGCAAAGCATTGTGGGATTTGTAGTATTAGCGGTACAGTACTATATTTTCACAACCATAAGGCGCACTGTAATAAAAGGCGCAGTCTCAGTTATGGGTGCTATATCTGTATTTAAAACATACATAAGGCGCACCGTATTTTTAGGCGCATGCTAAAGCATACAGTAAAAATACAACGGAAGTAAAACAGTGAGTTTCAACACATTTATTGAACAAAATATTCATTCTTCTGCCACAAAACCATCAAAGTTTTCATCTTCTGTATCTGAATTAAACAGCTGCGCTATTTCAATGTCCACATCATCTGAATCAGACTCACCGACCGGTTCCGCTTCAGCATTGATGCAGGTTTTTTGAAAGCTTTTACAATACATGAAGACGGTATCATAGTCCATACGTCTACAATCCACCCGCATATGGTGGCATAACTTGCCTGCCGCTGCCTCATAGATGTGGCTGGGCGCGGTTATCTTGTCGCGGCAGTAGGTGCGGAAGATGGCGCAACAGTTGTCCTTGCGCGTATGGAGAGATGCCGTCGCCTCATAAAGCGAAAACACCAAGACGGACGTCCTTGGAAGTGCTCAATGTCCATTTCTTCACCAATCGCTTTGGCCTTTGGTGACAGTAGCGACGCCCCTTCCAGTTGTTCGCTGTTTGACAACCAACTGTTCCACTCGGTCTTCCAGCTCAGGCCACCTTGCTTTGTTCCCGCGGAAACTCAGCTTCGTCTTCCTCACTTTCGTTCACTTCTTGTTTTCTCCACTTTCTGACCATGGACTCATTTACATTAAAATGTCTTGCAGCTGCTTGATTGCCATTTTCAGCCACATATTCGATGGCCTGTAGTTTAAAGTAAGCCTCATATGCGCGTAGCTTGACCAGCGCCATTTTAGGGGATCCTTACACGGAGGTATGCCACTAATCGAAGGGCGGAGCATTTACCGTAGTGCACCTACCAAAGGCACACAGCAGATTTTGGAACTCAGTCCACACACAAGGCGCACCATATTGTAAGGCACACCGTCGATTTAAAAGGAAAGTGAGACGGCGGCGAGGCGACGGTGGCTCAGTGCGGAGGGAGGCTCCGCTGCCCCGGACGGAGCGATAGCGGAGTCGCAGATGGAGGAGAAGCGGGACGAGTGTGTGCGTGAGATTGAGGTGAGTGGAGGGAGCGAGATTGTGGAGATGGTGGTAGAATGAATGATGAGAGTGGTGAATCGGGGGGAAGGTGGATTTAACTGGGGAGGTGTGTGATCTGAGTGGTGTGATGAGTGAGGTGGTGTGTGATTCAAATGAACTGGGGAAAATGGTGTGAGGTGATGGGTGAAACAGTTGAATTGGGTGAGGCAGGAGAGACTGGAGACGGATCCAAACGGGTGAGCACGGTACAGTGGGTCAGGTGATGGGTGAACTCGATGGGCCAGGGATAGCGGCTGGTGAACAGGGTGAAAGAGAAGTGAGCACAGGTGAGCGGGGCGAGGGAGGAGTGAGCACAGAGGAGCAAGGTGAGGGAACAGTGAGCACAGGTGAGCGGGGTGAGAGGAGTGAGCACAGGGGAGCGTGGTGAGGAAGCAGTGAGCGCAGGTGAGGGCACGAGTGGCGCATCCGAGTGGTGGCTTGTTCCCGCAAAGAGGCGGAACAAGCGGAAAAGCGCCATGAAGGACAAGGGGGGCAAGACCGGAAGGCTGGAGGATACAGCAGTAGATACAGACACCAGCGACTGCGGGTCTATATCGGACGGCAGCCCTCAGTTCATATCTTCTGTTGCGCTCCCACAGCTATCTTTAACTTTATTCCTCTGTAGCTGCAACAGTGTTGCACATCTCTCTTATTCTTGAAAATTAGCACCAGCACACTTCCCCTCCACTCCTCAGGCAAACTCCCACTCTTTCAGAGTTTGTGGAACTTTTGGTCCAGGCCTAACTCATGATGCTCCATGATCACCAGAACTCCACTGAGAGTCATAGAAGTGATTTAGATGTTTAGAGGTTTCACACTGATGCCCTTCCTGATGCCTTCCTGAATTTACACACACACACACACACACACACACACACACAAGCGCAAGCTACACACACAAAAACACAAATACACACAGATTTCAGAGTAAACCCATTTCCTGTTGTAGTTCCTCTAACTTTAAGTCATCGTCCCAAAAGTTGCTGATTTATGTCATAAATTGGAGCTTAAAAGGAAAGTGAGACTCCACCACGTGAGTGTGTAACCAGCTCAAATAAAATAAAATCACTCTTTATTTATATAGCATCTTTTACAATCAAAATTGTTTCAAGGCGCTTTCCAGAATACCAGGGCCTAACCCCAGACAAGCAACAGTGGCAAGGAAAAACTCCCCTTTAACAGGAAGAAACCTTGAGCAGGACCAGGCTCATGTAGGGCAGGGGTGTAAAACTCAAATTCAACGTGGGCCAAAATTAAGCAGTGAAGTAAAGTCACGGGCCAAACTCAACATTTATTGAAAAATTGACTGCAACTGATATGTCATTTTTAACCCTTTCATATGGAAACAAACTTTAGTTTTTCTTAAACACAGAATCTGGAACAACCAACGCTTGAAATTACAAACACATGAGAAATTAAATTCGAAATAAAGACACATCAGTGGTATTCATTTCTTATTTAAATAAATAAATAAAGTATGTCTCTCCCCATATCCTTTCAAGTTCCTTTTTAAAGTAAATCTTTTTCAAAGCCAACAACAAATGAACCAAAAATAATAATGTCATTCAATAAAACATTTCAACTATTAACAGACCATGCCTTGCAGTAGAAAAAGTGCATAAGAAACATATATATTCAAGCTCAGTTTGCTACACTCTGATCTCTCATTGAAAGCATCTGAGCAGCTTGGGCGCGTAATTGAGGCATTGTGTCTGGGAGGAAACATGGAAACCGCGCAGCACCAACAGAGTCATATTTTGATTTGAGCATATCATTACATTGGAGTTCAATTAGCTCCATTTGGAGGCTGGTTGGTGTGCTTTCCACGTCGATCGCAAACGGGTTACTGAGCAGTTCAAATCTCCCTTTCTGAGCCTCAAAGTCGGCAAATCACCGGGAAAACTCGGTGCTGAGCGCGTTGATTTTTTCAGCAAACTGGGCAGCACAGCAGGAGAAATTTGCTCTGCCATGGTTTGGCAGCTCGGAAAATGACCCAAGTTTCCTTGCAGCATCTGAGTCTTCCACAGACACAACTTAGTTTTAAAGGCCCTCACTGCTGCGTACATGTCTGTGATGATGTGGCTCCGTCCCTGAAGCTGCAGGTTAAGCACATCGAGATGACTCACAATGTCAGACAGAAATGCAAGCTCACACAGAAACTTTTTATCTCACAGCTCTGTTGTGTCCTTCCCTTTGTTTTCCATAAACTGACAGATTTTCTCAAGTAGCTCAAAACATCCGTTCAGTTCTTTTCCTCTGCTTAGCCATCTCACCTCTGTGTGATAGGGCACTCTCTGTATTCCGAATCTACCTCCTCCAGAAAAGACTTGAACTGCCGGTGATTCAACCTTTGGCTCTTATGAAGTTGACTACTCGCATTATAGAGCTCATAACATGTTCCATTTGCAGAGCTATGCCACAGAGCGCTTCCTGATATATGATACAGTGATAAACTGTAAGTTCACCTGCATCTTCCTCCTGCATCTTCTCCTGAATCCTGCCGACCAATCCACTCTTTTGACCGCACATCGCGGGCGCACCATCTGTCGTCAGTCCCACAAGTTTATCCCAAGGCAGGCTCATTTCAGTTATACATTTGGATACCTCTTCAAAGATATCTTTTCCTGTGGTGGTGCCATGTATTGATTTTAATCCTAAAAGTTCCTCTGTGACGCACAGGCTCGAGTCTACTCCACGGATGAAGATTGACAGCTGGGTAGTATCAGACGTGTCGCTGCTCTCATCCACAGCAAGGGAGTATGCAATAAAATCTTTTCCCTTTTTTATTATTTGTTCATGTACATTAGTGGAAAGCTCATACACGTGCTCAGCCACAGTGTTTCTGCTCAGGCTCACATTTATAAATTCTTGCTTTTTATCTGGGCACACAATGTTGCAAACTTTGACCATGCACTTTTTAACAAACTCTCCTTCATTAAAGGGCCGGGCTGATTTTGCTATCTCTGCTGCCACAATAAAGCTGGCCTTTACAGCAGCTTCACTTTTTGATTTTGCTTTCATGAACATAGACTGCCGGCAAACCAGACTTCTTTTCATCTCCTCCACCTTCTGCAGCTTCTGTTTTACGTCCAGGTCCTTGTACTTTTCATAATGTTTTGTTTCATAGTGTCTTCTTATGTTATATTCTTTCGTTACAGCCACGTTAGCTCCGCACACAAGACAAACAGGTCTGTCCTTTATATTCGTGAACAGATATTCTGCCTCCCACCTGTTTTGAAAGCTCCTGTTGTCCATCTTTCGTTTGGCCATTTTTGTGGAGGCAAAATTAATTTGTCCGATGTGTCTGGTTGTCAATGACTGTCAACAGAAAAAAGGAGCGCTTGCCGGTTTCGACTGCGCGCCAATATACTAGCAAAGTATTGTGGGATTTGTAGTATTAGCGGTACAGTACTATATTTTCACAACCATAAGGCGCACTGTAATAAAAGGCGCAGTCTCAGTTATGGGTGCTATATCTTTATTTAAAACATACATAAGGCGCACCGTATTTTTAGGCGCATGCTAAAGCATACAGTAAAAATACAACAGAAGTAAAACAGTGAGTTTCAACACATTTATTGAACAAAATATTCATTCTTCTGCCACAAAACCATCAAAGTTTTCATCTTCTGTATCTGAATTAAACAGCTGCGCTATTTCAATGTCCACATCATCTGAATCAGACTCACCGACCGGTTCCGCTTCAGCATTGATGCAGGTTTTTTGAAAGCTTTTACAATACATGAAGACGGTATCATAGTCCATACGTCTACAATCCACCCGCATATGGTGGCATAACTTGCCTGCCGCTGCCTCATAGATGTGGCTGGGCGCGGTTATCTTGTCGCGGCAGTAGGTGCGGAAGATGGCGCAACAGTTGTCCTTGCGCGTATGGAGAGATGCCGCCGCCTCATAAAGCGAAAACACCAAGACGGACGTCCTTGGAAGTGCTCAATGTCCATTTCTTCACCAATCGCTTTGGCCTTTGGTGACAGTAGCGACGCCCCTTCCAGTAGTTCGCTGTTTGACAACCAACTGTTCCACTCGGTCTTCCAGCTCGGGCCACCTTGCTTTGTTCCCGCAGAAACTCAGCTTCGTCTTCCTCACTTTCGTTCACTTTCTTGTTTTCTCCACTTTCTGACCATGGACTCATTTACATTAAAATGTCTTGCAGCTGCTTGATTGCCATTTTCAGCCACATATTCGATGGCCTGTAGTTTAAAGTAAGCCTCATATGCGCGTAGCTTGACCAGCGCCATTTTAGGGGATCCTTACACGGAGGTATGCCACTAATCGAAGGGCGGAGCATTTACCGTAGTGCACCTACCAAAGGCACACAGCAGATTTTGGAACTCAGTCCACACACAAGGCGCACCATATTGTAAGGCACACCGTCGATTTAAAAGGAAAGTGAGACGGCGGCGAGGCGACGGTGGCTCAGTGCGGAGGGAGGCTCCGCTGCCCCGGACGGAGCGATAGCGGAGTCGCAGATGGAGGAGAAGCGGGACGAGTGTGTGCGTGAGATTGAGGTGAGTGGAGGGAGCGAGATTGTGGAGATGGTGGTAGAAATGAATGATGAGAGTGGTGAATCGGGGGGAAGGTGGATTTAACTGGGGAGGTGTGTGATCTGAGTGGTGTGATGAGTGAGGTGGTGTGTGATTCAAATGAACTGGGGGAAAATGGTGAGGGTGGTGGGTGAAACAGTTGAATTGGGTGAGGCAGGAGAGACTGGAGACAGGATCCAAACGGGTGAGCACGGTACAGTGGGTCAGGTGATGGGTGAACTCGATGGGCCAGGGATAGCGGCTGGTGAACAGGGTGAAAGAGAAGTGAGCACAGGTGAGAGGGGGCGAGGGAGGAGTGAGCACAGAGGAGCAAGGTGAGGGAACAGTGAGCACAGGTGAGCGGGGTGAGGGAGGAGTGAGCACAGGGGAGCGTGGTGAGGAAGCAGTGAGCGCAGGTGAGGGCACGAGTGGCGCATCCGAGTGGTGGCTTGTTCCCGCAAAGAGGCGGAACAAGCGGAAAAGCGCCATGAAGGACAAGGGGGGCAAGACCGGAAGGCTGGAGGATACAGCAGTAGATACAGACACCAGCGACTGCGGGTCTATATCGGACGGCAGCGAACTGTCCGGCAAAATGGCAGACGGGCTGGAAATTGACCTTTAGCTTGTTTAAAAAGTTCCTTACCCAGACCAAGGGCATGAAAGGCATGGATCTGGGAACATATTTTCCTGACAAGCTCCGTTTTATCCGGTCAGCGAGCTTTTTAATTAGAAATAAGGCAACGTCAGGCCTCACCGACCCTGAAATTTACAGGCTCAGAAAGCACATGGGCAAAACCGAGTCTTTTCTAGACCGCAACCATGCAGAGCCTCATCCAGCCTCGCAACATTGTCTGAGACAGCTGGCCTATTCTCATGGCCTGGTGGATGTGTGGAGGAGGATGCACGCAGACAACAGGCAATACACTCCCGCTTGAGTGAGGGTAGGATCTCCTCAGCCAGACTTGACCGATTTTATTGTTTTAAACATCATTTTAATGTTTTTAGGAGCTGTAGCATCACGCCAGTCGGCTTTACAGACCACTCGTTGGTTTTAGGCGAAGTCGCCGTGAAGAACATCTTGCCCAAGAGTGCATTCTGGCATTTTAATTTCAGCTTAGCTCAAGATAACAGTTTTAGAGATGTTTTACGGCATTTCTGGTTGTGGATTTCGAGAGAGAAAATTTTACGTGCCTAAGACAGTGGTGGGACTGTGGAAAAGTAGAGCTACAGCTCCTGTGCCAGCAGTATACTCTCAATGCCACGCAGGACACACGCAGGTCTGGAGATGGAGATAGTGGAGCTAGAGGCGATTGGCAGCTCCACAGGAGACCGAGGTGTATTGAAACCCTCCAATCCAAAAAAATGGCCTTGGCCAGCCTGCTGGACAGTCAGGTACAGGGTGCACTGGTCAGGTCCCGGATTCAAGACCTCACTGAGATGGATGTTCCCTCTAGTTTCTTCTTTGGGCTGGAGAAGAAGCGCGGACAGAACCTTATAATCCATTCACTGTTTTCGAGCACAGGTCAGGAACTCGTGGAGCCGGGCCAGATAAGGCAGCGGGCAGTGGAGTTCTTTTCCTCCCTGTATGAGAGTGAGTATTGCAGGGATGATGGCCTGTTCGATGAGTTCTGCGGGGACCTTCCTCGGGTCTCTGAGGAGGCAAACTCGCGGCTGGACAGGCCGTTGCAACTCGATGAGCTCCACGCCGCCCTGCTCAGCATGAAGGGAAGGAAATCTCTAGGTGTCGATGGGCTCACAGTAGAGTTCTGGGACATTGTGGCCCACGACATGCTGGAGGTCTTTAATGAAAGCCTGGCCTCGGGTTCCCTGCCATTGTCCTGCAGGAGAGCGGTGGTCACCCTCCTGCCAAAAAAGGGCAACCTGCAGGAGATCAAGAACTGGCGCCCTGTGTCTCTGCTGTGTATGGATTATAGGATTCTGTCCAAGACCTTGGCCTCCAGGCTCAGGGAAGCTATGGAGCAGGTCATCCACCGGGACCAGACTTACTGTGTGCCCGGCAGGTTCATAGTAGATAACGTCCACCTAATTCGAGATGTTTTGGAAGTCTCTAGATCATTGGACGTTGATACTGGTCTCATTTCGTTAGACCAGGAAAAGGCTTTTGACCGGGTTGAACACCAGTTCCTGTGGAAGGAACACCAGTTCCTGTGGAAGGTTTGGCTTTATAGCGATGATCCGCGTCCTGTACTGTGACATTGCGAGTATGCTGAAGTTCAATGGCAGTCTGTGTGCTCCCTTCAGAGTGCGTAGAGGCGTCCGGCAGGGCTGTGCCCTCTCTGGAATGCTCTACGCTCTCTCCCTCGAACCCCTTCTCTCTAGGATCCGTGCAAGCGTGGATGGCCTGTTTTTACCGTCCTTTACACAGAAAATTGTTTTATCTGCCTACGCAGATGATCTATTAGTAATGGTGCGCAGCCAGAGGGACGTAGATGTTTTATCTAATTTAACGGTTTTATTCAACCGCCTGTCCGCAGGCAGGGTCAACTGGCAGAAGAGTGAGGCCCTGGCCGTTGGCAGGTGGACAAATGGTCTACCCGTCCTTCCCCAGGATATTGCCTGGCGGAGGGATGGCCTAAAGTACCGAGGTGTTTTTATTGGAGACGAAGAAACTGAAAAGAAAAATTGGCTCGACACGTTGGAAAAGGTAGACGGAAAAATTCAAAAATGGAAATGGCTCCTCCCCCGCATGTCCAATAACCTGGTGGCCTCTGTGCTCTGGCACCGGCTCAGTTGTATGGAGCCACCCTCGGGGCTACTAGCACAACTGCAGACAAGAGTTCTGGCCTTCTTTTGGGACAGCATGCATTGGGTCCAGCCGGGGGTGTTGTACTTGCCTAGAAAGGAGGGAGGACGCGGCCTCATCCACCTGGCCAGCAGGACCGTCGCTTTTAGAATACAGTTTGTACAGAGGTTTTTAACAGGGCCGGCAAACCTGATGTGGAGAGATGTGGCCAGATGTGTCTTGAAACGGGTGAGTAACTTGGGGCTGGATGATGCTCTGTTTTTAACTGACTTTAAATTCGCAAAATTAAATGGGCTACCTCCATTTTATCAAAGTGTTGTTAAGGCATGGGCCCTTTTTAAAGTTGAGAAAAGAACCAGCTCTGACTCTCTGTATTGGTTGCTAAGGGAACCCACGGTGCACGGAGCCAGGCTGGACGTCTCGGCCGAAGCCACTCCGAGGCTGACGGCTGCACTGTGGCGGACCCGGACCTTGACCAGCGCCATTTTAGGGGATCCTTACACGGCGGTATGCCACTAATCGAAGGGCGGAGCATTTACCGTAGTGCACCTACCAAAGGCACACAGCAGATTTTGGAACTCAGTCCACACACAAGGCGCACCATATTGTAAGGCACACCGTCGATTTATGAGGAAAATCTCAGCGTTTTAGGTGCGCCTTATAGTCGTGAAAATACGGTATATACCGCGGGTCAGCTCTAATGCACACTTGATATGATCTCGCAGGCCAATTATAATTACACTGCGGGCCAAATTTGGCTTGGTGTGGAGGAGGTGGCGCTGGCTGTGGGCCATAAAATTGGACACAGCTCAATTAAATCCGCTGCCCGCATGAACAGGGCGGTGGTGTTGTTCCTGGCCAAGGTGGAACAGGTAAATATGTTGGTGGAGACGGGGATCACTGTGGGCGGACAGTTCGTCCAGGTGACTCCACTGACACAACCGGCGGCACGGATTACCCTGTCTAATGTCCCTGCATGGGAAAGTGGTGTCTCCCATCAGGAAAATGCTTTCAGGCCTTAAGTCACCACTGCTGAGACACGTAGTGTCTCACCGCAGGCAGGTGCACATGGTCCTCAACAATAGGGCGGAGGAATTTAATTATCGTTTCATCGTCCAGGTGGACGATTTTGATTACACACTTTTTGCAAGCTCCTCCGCCCTCAAATGTTTCAACTGCAATGAGGAGGGGCACCTGGTTAGGGCTTGTCCGAGCCACGTCGTTCCGGACGCGCCGGCGGCGGAGCCCACCGGAACGGGCCGCGGGGCCGGGGGCACCACAGGCGCGGGAGCGGCAGGCTCCGCGAGGCGAGGCGACGGTGGCTCAGTGCAGAGGGAGGCTCCGCTGCCCCGGACGGAGCGACAGCGGAGTCGCAGATGGAGGAGAAGCGGGACAAGTGTGTGCGTGAGATTGAGGTGAGTGGAGGGAGCGAGATTGTGGAGATGGTGGTAGAAATGAAGAGAGTGGTGAATCGGGGGGAAGGTGGATTTAACTGGGGAGGTGTGTGATCTGAGTGGTGTGATGAGTGAGGTGGTGTGTGATTCAAATGAACTGGGGGAAAATGGTGAGGTGATGGGTGAAACAGTTGAATTGGGTGAGGCAGGAGAGACTGGAGACAGGATCCAAACGGGTGAGCACGGTACAGTGGGTCAGGTGATGGGTGAACTCGATGGGCCAGGGATAGTGGCTGGTGAACAGGGTGAAAGAGAAGTGAGCACAGGTGAGCGGGGCGAGGGAGGAGTGAGCACAGGGGAGCAAAGTGAGGGAACAGTGAGCACAGGTGAGTGGGGCGAGGGAGGAGTGAGCACAGGGGAGCAAGGTGAGGGAGCAGTGAGCACAGGTGAGCGGGGTGAGGGAGGAGTGAGCACAGGGGAGCGTGGTGAGGAAGCAGTGAGTGCAGGTGAGGGCACAAGTGGCGCATCCGAGTGGTGGCTTGTTCCCGCAAAGAGGCGGAACAAGCGGAAAAGCGCCATGAAGGACAAGGGGGGCAAGACCGGAAGGCTGGAGGATTCAGCAGTAGATACAGACACCAGCGACTGCTGGTCTATATCGAACGGCAGCGAACTGTCCGGCACAATGGCAGACGGGCAGGAAATTGACCTGTACCCCTCAAGCTTGTTTAAAAAGTTCCTTACCCAGACAAAGGGCATGAAAGGCCTTGATATGGGAACATATTTTCCTGACAAGCTCCGTTTTATCCGGTCAGCGAGCTTTTTAATTAGAAATAAGGCAACATCAGGCCTCACCGACCCTGAAATTTACAGGCTCAGAAAGCACATGGGCAAAACCGAGTCTTTTCTAGACCACAACCATGCAGAGCTTCATCCAGCCTCGCAACATTGTCTGAGACAGCTGGCCTATTCTCATGGCCTGGTGGATGTGTGGAGGAGGATGCACGCAGACAACAGGCAATACACTTGGTCCCGCTTGAGTGAGGGTAGGATCTCCTCAGCCAGACTTGACCGATTTTATTGTTTTAAACATCATTTTAATGTTTTTAGGAGCTGTAGCATCACGCCAATCGGCTTTACAGACCACTCGTTGGTTTTAGGCGAAGTCGCCGTGAAGAACATCTTGCCCAAGAGTGCATACTGGCATTTTAATTCCAGCTTAGCTCAAGATAACAGTTTTAGAGATGTTTTACGGCATTTCTGGTTGAGGTTTCGAGAGAGAAAATCCGATTTTACGTGCCTAAGACAGTGGTGGGACCGTGGAAAAGTAGAGATACAACTCCTGTGCCAGCAGTATACTCTCAATGCCACGCAGGACACACGCAGGTCTGGAGATGGAGATAGTGGAGCTAGAGGCGATTGGCAGCTCCACAGGAGACCGAGGGTGTATTGAAACCCTCCAATCCAAAAAAATGGTCTTGGCCAGCCTGCTGGACAGTCAGGTACAGGGTGCACTGGTCAGGTCCCGGATTCAAGACCTCACTGAGATGGATGCTCCCTCTAGTTTCTTCTGTGGGCTGGAGAAGAAGCGCGGACAGAACCTAATAATCCACTCACTGTTTTCAAGCACAGATCAGGAACTCGTGGAGCCGGGCCAGATAAGGCAGCGGGCAGTGGAGTTCTTTTCCTCCCTGTATGAGAGTGAGTATTGCAGGGATGATGGCCTGTTCGATGAGTTCTGCGGGGACCTTCCTCGGGTCTCTGAAGAGGCAAACTCGCGGCTGGACAGGCCGTTGCAACTCGATGAGCTCCACGCCGCCCTGCTCAGCATGAAGGGAAGGAAATCACTAGGTGTCGATGGGCTCACAGTAGAGTTCTTTAAAGCCTTCTGGGACATTGTGGCCCATGACATGCTGGAGGTCTTTAATGAAAGCCTGGCCTCGGGTTCCCTGCCATTGTCCTGCAGGAGAGCGGTGGTCACCCTCCTGCCAAAAAAGGGCAACCTGCAGGAGATCAAGAACTGGCGCCCTGTGTCTCTGCTGTGTATGGATTATAGGATTCTGTCCAAGACCTTGGCCTCCAGGCTCAGGGAAGCTATGGAGCAGGTCATCCACCGGGACCAGACTTACTGTGTGCCCGGCACAACTCCTCACTACTAAAATGGGTATTTTGCTACTCAGTAAATACCAAGTAGAAGGACACACACAAATGCACACAAACACACACACGAACATGAAGAAAGTCTCAAACTAATGCAAAGCTAAGACATGGAAAAGTCAAGTACTGGAATAGAACATTCTGTTACTCAAAGCTCCCTTTCAGTGAAGGAACAGGTGGGTGATAGCACAATGAGCATTTTCTATTTTCCCTCACATACACACACAGCATACGGCAGAACAGTGTGTGTGTGTGTGTGTGTGTGTGTGTTTTGCTATCCCCTTGCAGACCTTGTCATGTCACTGTGACCAGAAAGCAAGTACTGTTGTATTGCTGCATCGAGGAGACCATCCTCCTCTGCCCCCTTCCTGCTGAGAGACCTAGAGAGTGGGAGATTTTGATTTTTACAAAAATACTTTATTTACAGTTTACACAGCGCCCTGTTCAGAACACAAAATCAACATAAATAAATAAATACTATAAAACAGCGATACAATTATCCCAAAAGGGGTTGTGCAAATTGCAAATTGTCTTTAATTGTCTTTAATTTTGTTTTTCCTGGAGATATAGATTGCCATCTTGCCTTCCCCACAAATAAAATTAAGGAGCTGCCACTTGTTCTGAGCAGCTTTTTTGTACCCTGCTCCGGAGGTAAAACCCCTGACAGAAAATGTTTCGTTAAAACCATTAAAAACACCCTTTACAACATTAAAAAGTACAGTTAGTCGCTCACACTCACTGTACGCGTGAAACACCGTCTCTCGCCCTGAGTAGAACGGGCACTGGTCTGACACAGCAGGGTCCAATCCAGAGAGGTAGACATTCAGGGCGACAGCTCCGTGTAGGATCCTCCACTGGAGGTCCCCGGTCCTCTTTTTGATAGGGGGTTTATACAGGATCCTCCATTGTGGACTCTGCTCCCCCAGCCTGTCCGTCCACACAGAGGCCGCTCTGTTGAGTAGCCCCTGTCCGTTAATTGTCTTTACAATGTTCACATAAACAGTCTTATTGTCAGTTCCATGTAGGCCCAGTTTGTTCTTGCAGAAGACTTTTAGGAGAGGCCCACTGAACTCCTCGCATCCAGGGCTCAGCTGGAGGTCAGGGAAGGCGTCTCTGGGGTCCAGCTCAGCTCTTCCTCCACCGTACCACAGGAGAAGACTCCGCTCTCTCACGGAGAGCCTCCTCCTCCACAGCTCCAGGGTCCTCTCCACCAGCCGTAACGAACGTAGTCCCAGCACAGTGCTCAGGGTCCAGGCGTCAGCCAGTGCTGGACCGGCTGCCTCCACCATCTGCTTTAACATGACAGTCCTGGATCTACACAGTGCCACCATCAGTCCGGGCATGGTGCTGCTGCAGACATCCTGCCACTGTGAACCAGGGACTCCTTCAACAGCCAGTGCAGAGAGCTGGACTCCTGGATCTTTTTCCATTTAAAAAGAGCACAGGGTTTAAAAACACTCTGATAAAAAGTTGGCAAACCCCTTAAATTTAAACTTTTGAAATCAGTTAAAAACAGAGCAGCATCCAGTCCCAAGCTGCTCACACGTCTGAGTAAGCAGCTGGCCACATCCCTCCACACTAAGTCAGGAGGTCCTGTCAGGTACCTCTGCACAAACCGTAGCCTGAAGGTGGCTGTTCTACTGGCCAGGTGGTGGCTCTAAACAGGCCAAACGGTGCCACAGCAGCGAGGCTACTAGGTTGTTGATGACTAAAACTCTTCCTCTGAATGACATCTCGAAGTGCACCCACCTCCATTTATTTAACTTTTCTTCCACCTTTTCAACAACATTCTCCCAGTTGTCTGTGTAGATTCTCAATCATCCAGGTCATTGTATCCAAGGTAGTTTTCTATGTCAACTGGACTGGGTTTCTTCTCTTGAAGACGTTTCGCCTTCTATCCAGAAGGCTTCTTCAGTTCTGAAATCGCTGGGGAGAGAGCTTGAAAATATAGAGCCCCTGTGGACCATCTGCATGCTAATGATCTGGGTGGTCACCTGAGAGCCGTTAGCAGGGTCGTTGGTCAGGCAGTCAATGCAGGGCCGCGTGCAATTCTTGTGTTGTCAACGGGCTCTCCATTCGGTGGTTGGTCTCCTTGGAGACCCTGGGCAGTCCTTGACTAAAAGCACTAAAACCATTTAAACAGTCTTTGTCGTCTTTAAAATCAGTCTTGTATAAAGAGGCATAAAACTCCACCGCTCTGCTCCTGATCTGCCCCAGGTCAGTCAGCTCCTGCCCCGTGTCCGACAGCAAGGAGTGGACGAGCTTCCTCTGCCCAGACTTCCTCTTGAGGCCGAAGAAACTGGAGGGTGCATCCATCTCCGAGATGTTCTGGATTCTGGACCGGACCAGGGCGCCCTGTGCTCTGGCACCTAGCAGGTTGGCTAAAGCCATCTTTTTGGTCTTGAGGATTCCAACAGATCCTCCATTTCCTGTGGACTCGTTCAAACGTTCGAGTTCCACAATCTCAGTCTCCAGATCCCTGATAGATCTGGTGACGGGACGAGTAACATTGAGAGTGTGCTGCTGACACAACATTCTGATCTGCGTCTTCCCGTAGTCCCACCACTGTTTTAGGCAGCTAAACTCACCCCTTCCTCTGCCTAAAACCAGCCCAAAAGTAACTAAGAGCATCTTTAAAAACCACATCAGAGGCTAAAACTGAATTAAAATGCCAGTGGGCACTTCTTGGTAAAATGTTTTTAATAAAAACAGCACATAAAACCAAAGCATGATCAGTAAAACCCACTGGCACAATATTACATGACTTAAACACATTAAAATTGTGTTTAAAACAGAAAAAGCGATCTAAGCGAGCTAAAGACACCCTATCCTGCAGCCTGTGTGAGACCTTTTCCACACGTCCACCAGACCATGGGAGTAGACCAGCTGCCTCAGGACCTGCTGCGAGGGCGGATGCGGCTCCGTGTGGTTCCAGTCTAAAACCTCATCCTCAGTGCAGTTAAAATCACCACCCATGAATAAATACTCGATAGAACCACACCCCAAGTTTGTTGTTGAGTGTCTCTAAAAAGATCTTCCTCTCTGCACCGCTGTTGGGAGCATACAGATTAATAAAAGCAGCATTGAACTGGTCAAACTGGGCCGTGATTAAAAGACACCTCCCCTGAACAACATGTTCAACAGCTTAAAAACACCCTCCCCTCCCATCTCCTGCACCAATCAGCCTCATTTAAAACATCACTGTGAGTTTCTTGTAAAAACATGACATTAATCCTCTTTAAAATCATTGTTTCATACACTAAAACTCTTTTCTTCTCCTCTCCTCCAAGCCCGACGCAGCCGATTTGGCTGCGTTTGGACACATTTTAATCAAATGTCCTGCTTCGCCACACCCAAAACACTTCATATGTGCCGACGAGGCGAAAAGAATATAGTCGAAATCGTCCACCCGGACTTTGAAACACACATTTAGATCCTCATCGCGGTTATTAAGGATCATATAGAGCTGCCGCCGATGAGAGACTACGTGTTTTAGAAGGGGAGATTTACATCCAGACATGACTTTCCTCATAGGAGAAACAATCTTGCCATGTCTGGACAACTCCCGACACAGAAACTCATCCGCAATGAACGGGGCACGTTTGACAGGGTAACCTTGGTGGCCAGCTGACTCAGAGGCAGCACCGCCTCAAACCTCCCGCCAACACTGATGCCGGCCTCCACCAGCCGGTTCACCTGCTCCACCTTCTCCACAAACAACACCACGGCCCCATTCATCCAGGCAGCCGACTTCACGGACCCATGTCCGATAACCTCCCCCACAGCCAGGGCCACCTCCTCCACGGTGTACAGAGACCTGGCCCCCACCTTAACGCCATGTCTCCGCATTAACCGGGAGAGCTCCCCGCTCCCACCACTAAGCACCATGGCGTCAGACGCAACCAGCCAGACAAAACGCTGGCTGGTTACATGCCAAAACACCGAAAAACTGAACTAAAAATACAACACGAGACACCACCAACAATTAATTAAACTATACTCACAAAATCTAACAACAACACAGCTTAAACAGCCAGAAAAAGCTGAAAAATTCTCAAACAAGAACGCTCTCAGCTCACACCACTCTCCTCACAGAGAGAGAGAGACAGAGAGCGAGAAAATTAATGACAAGAGAGAATGTCAGGCTGACATGACTGAATCAGTTTGAGAGCTCTCCACAGCTCCAGCCAAAGTGGCCTGCTGGTACACACTGAAGGACCCTTAAACACAAAAGCAGCATACCAATCACACACACACACACACACATTTGACAGGAATTTTGAACGGACTTCAACTTTATTTCCTCTTTAGTTAGGCACAATTGTCTCCTGTCTTGACTCTACACTGCTGGTAACTTATCTAACTTAACTCAATCTCAATCTTTATTTATATAGTGTCTGTTACAATCAAAATTGTTTCTAGGCACTTCACAGAATCCCAATCCCAACAAACAACAGTGGCAAGGAAAAACTCCCCTTTAACAGGAAGAAACCTTGAGCAGGACCAGGCTCATGTAGGACCCACCTGCTGATGGCCGGCTGGGTAGAGAGAGAGGAGAAGGGGGAGGACAGGTAGAGGAGAGAATACGTAGGTAGAGCATAGAAATACATACAGAAATACATTATATTAAGTAAAGTAAGCTGCCGGTAGAGTCGAATTGAGTGGGTCAGCGGGGTCGGAGGTCAGTAGGTCAGCATGCAGCTCTGAAGGCAGTGATACCTGTAGATGAATACAGAAGGGGGGGGGCAGAAAAACTACACAAGAAATAACATCACTAGTCTACTTGGTAAGGAGGAGAGGAGAGGAGAGGAGAGGAGAGGAGAGGAGAGGAGAGGAGAGGAGAGGAGAGGAGACCATTTCCCAGTGGGCTGACAGAGGCCTGTCAGGTGATCATGTTTCTGGACCCCAGCCTTGGCCTATAGCAGCCGACCCCCTAAGTATGATAATTTGTCTGTCTATGATAGTAACTGGGACTGCAGAATTAATGACAATAAGCTTTGAAGAGACGCCAGTACAGGAGTAATGTGATCCCTTTTGTCAATACCTTTCAGAACTCTAGCTGCAGCATTTTGGATCACCTGGAGGCTTCTTAAAGAGTTGTTTGGACACCCTGATAATAAAGAATTACAATAGTCCAGCCTGGAAGTAACAAATGCAGGGACTAACTTTTCAGCATCATGCCGCGTTAGTAGTTTCCTGATCTTTGTTCCTCACGTGAAAAAAGGCACTTCTTGAGACTATTTTAATATGTGAGTTGAAGGAGAGATTTTGATCAAAAGTTACTCCAAGATTTCTCACAGAGACTAGATTTTAATGAGATACCATCGAGAGTGGTCATGTGATCTAATCTATCCCTGAGAGGTTCAGGACCAAACACCATGACCTTATCTGCACACAAACACTAAATCCTAGAAGTGAGATCTACATTTTCAGGACAATAAACTATGACATTTACATGTTTATTGTATTATGGTATGCATGATCTATGTGTCTACTCTTATCTTTCTGTTTCTCTCCTGCTCTTTCTCTTCTCTTTCACCAATCTGTCCATCAGCAGGAGGGTCTCAATCACCCAATACGTGTGTCCAAGGTTTGTGTTTGATCTCATGGTTTTCCACAATAATTGGGATTATAGGCTGAGCAGGGATAGAATCATAACCACTGACAGATGAAACGAATAAAATTTAGCTAAAAAATAAAAAAATTGAGCTACTTGTAATTTTCTATTTATACCCATTCACAACTGTGGTCCCCAGGGCTCTGTCCTGGGCTCATTGGTCATTAATTCCTCTTCTACTCTCAATGATAAGGCAATAGTAACACATAGTACAAATACAATCTGATATCCCAAAATGGTTGGATAAAAAACAAAGGAGAGACTCAAATTCAGCTCACTGGAGTCCAGAGTGCTACCTTACACTATGGAACCACCACTTCTGCAACTTCATTAACAGAAAAGTGTGTCTCTGGTTTGGACCCTTTCACTCCTTGATACATATCATGCCTGTACATTACTGCCTGGACCACTGTCGTGTTTAACCCCAAAGCTATAGACCCCTGAAGTTGTCCCCAAAGCAAAGGTGGAAGAGGAGGGCAGTGGAAAGACCTTTTGTGGGTTGTGCTAAGACCATCAGTGGGTTGTTGAAAAATGCTCATAGGGCAGTACAAAGACTTCTGTGGGTGGGACAAAGACCTCTGGGAAGGACAAAGTCATCTGTGGGTGGTGCAATGACATATGTGGGAGGTACAGATGTCTGTTGGCTGAGCAAACATCTTCTGTGGGCGGTACAATGACCATCCGTGGGCAGTGCAAAAACCTGTGGGTTGTGTTCAAGTTAGCTCATTAGGATTTAGAGGGAAAGGCTGCCAAACCAGCCCTTCAAAGGAGGGCTGTGAAACTGCTGATTACAACTGTGCTTAATCCTTTGGTATTTTTGACTAAAGCACATTATTAATATTTCATTTATACGCATAGAATTTCTCTGCATGTTGATAATATAGCATAAAAATGGCTGCAGGGTTGAGTTATTTTCTTCTGTATTATCTCATCATTTTGTTCTACTCAGTAAAGTTACCAAAGTTATCTGAGTGTCAAAAGAAGGTTCCACTCACATTGCTGGATTCAGAGTCGAGAGTGCTGACCACCACTTACACAATGGCGACTTCATTAGATACTTTCACTTCTTTCTTCTTATCAACCCTCAGCAGTGGAAGATTAAAACCACCATGTACAGAGGTCAGTTTAATGCATAAAGGCAACAGTGAGAAAAGAATTTTACCTAATCTGAATGATTAATTCTCTGCAGTGGAAAAGCTGAACTGTGATGTACAGAGTCACATCTTGACTGGGCTACTAAGAGAGATTAACTGGACTCTTTACTATCTTTACTACAAACATATAAATATAAACTCATCTTTCTATTCAGAGAAGATAAAACAGGAAATAGTGTGAAACCAGGAATTATAAATAAGATATTAGTTCCCATTCAAACATTTAGCTGGATGCTGAGTTGTTAGATTGTGAGTACAATGTTTCTGCTGGGCTCAGTTGAACTACACTTGAAGGACATTATGTAGCTTTTGGCCCTCGTGTTTTCTTGAGAAGGTGGTGGTAACTGAGTTATTAGAGGAACAGTATGTATGAACGGATTCAGTCTCTAAAAGCTTTAGAGCTCATCACAGCACAAAAACTGACCTCTGACCACACTGACACCCTCAGTTTAAGATTCACATCTTTAGGACAATAAACTATAACAATTACATATGCCTAAGTTATTATGGTATGCATGATGTATTTTTCTACTCATCTCTTCCCATCCCTCTCTCCTGCTCCATGTCTCCTTTTTAAAAATGACACCACACTTTCCCTTTCCCTGCTTGTCTCTCAGTAATTTCAAAAGAAAACACATTCATATATATATATATAAATGATTCATATATCATTTTTTCTCTTTCCAAGTCCCCCTTTCAAGAATTCTTGAGTACAACAGCTGAAGGAGAGATGAAAGACAACTTTGCGATGCTGAAAGAGGAGCTCATTCTACTGCTTCATGTATTTGAAATTAAATAGATACATTTTAAAATATTTTTCATATCAATGAAGCTATGCTAGTCATTTGACAAAAGGTTTCAGATCCAATGAATTTTAATTTTCTGGTATAAGTCTTTGTGTTGCAATAACATTTTATTGCAAGTGTGTGTGCTGCTACTATGGATAGAAAGTGTGGCTGTAATTTACCAATAATTATGACAGCACCTGGGTGTAGATAGTGTGATACTGTTATACAGTCAACCAGTCCGAATTGATGCATATATGATAATGTTATTGTGTAAATGCGTGATTGATATGCAGACCGTTGGGTTTGATAGCTTATAGATGATTATAATCTACAGTAGAGCACTATAATGGCTTCAAATTTCAATTAGTTCATCAACCATTCACTTATTTATTGGTGCCACTGTTATTTTAAAATCAATGGAAATTGTGAAAATGTCCTGTTTTTTTTTTTATCCCCACAGTCATCCATGCAGAATAGTTTCATTTCAAAAGCAAAGTGTCAGCCTGTAAATAATGTTAATGTTAGTGTTTACCTTTAGTGTTTTGGTGTGTAGCTCCGCCCCCTCACAATATACCAATCATGAGGTAAGAAGCATCACAGCGTCTGTTACTAATTTATATTTCCCAACAATGTCCTGAGAAAGTCAAGGCCCCTTTCAGAGATGGAGACAGCTGAAAGCAAAGGCTGATGCTGAACTAGTTAATTTTCTCCTGGACAGGTACGACTTAGCTGACTTTGGCTAACTGAGTTCTTGCTGGATCGAACCACCTAACTTGCAACCTCTACTCTTGGGAAGCAGAAGGATACCATGATGCACTATATTTGTCCAGTACCAGCTTTGGCCACAAACTTACATCCTTTAAATCCAATTTGATCAGATGGAACAATAATTCCACAGTCATCCAGTGAAAACAGACGGCCTGAGAGCTTAGACATGCCAGTCCTCACGCATCCTGGTTGTGTGTGGCTGCAAGGTCATAGGGCTAGACAGCCCTGTACACACCAACACACAAACTGCTCATGCTGCCAGAGAGAGGATTAGGCTGAGAAGCTGACAGGGTCAGGAGTGTTAGCGTGGTGTGTGTGTGTGTGTGTGGTGTGTGTGTGTGGCGGTGGTGGTGGTGGTGGGGGAGGGTGTACAGTCCCTCATGCTGCCATGACATGCAGAATTACAATTGAAGTGATTGCAAACATACTTTCTCAGGAGTGTGGTTGCACATAAGGTCATTAAGTAGGTGATTGTATTTGCTCTCCCCCTGTCCCTGTCTTCATCAATTCATTCTCCTCAAGACCTTCTCTTCCACCCTTTCACTTCTCTTCCCCTCTTCCTTTCTCCCACAGAGAGCTGGAGCAAATGGTGTCAGCTGAGATCTCATCTCAGATCTGAGGTCTCAGGCCCCATAAAGTGTCAGTGACACAGCAGAGAAAGGCTGTCGCAGCAGATGGGAGCGTTCTGTCATTGGCGTGGATTCGTGTTTCTCTTTCTCTCTCTCTCTATCTGTGAGTGGAGCACGTGGAGCTGAGAGCGTTCTCTGAGAATTTTTCAAACCTATTCGAGGTTTCGGCCTATGTTGTTCGGTTAATTGTTGGTTTATTGGGTTGGTTTGTTGTTGGTGGTGTTTTTTGTGTGTTTTGTTGGGGGTTTGAGGTTTTTGTCGGGTGGAATCAGCCAGGTTTGTCTGGCTGGTTGGTGTCTGACGCAATGGTGTTTGGTGGTGGGAGCGGGGATCTCTCCTGGTTAACGCGGAGACATGGCGTTAAGGTGGGGGCCGGGTCTCTGTACACCGTGGAGGAGGCAGCCCTGGCTGTGGGGGAGAAAATCAGACATGGGTCGGTGGTATTGTTTGTGGACAAGGTGGAGCAGGCGAACCGGCTGGTGGAGACGGGGATCAGCGTTGGCGGGAGATTCGAGGCGGTGCTGCCGCTGACGCAGCCCTCCACCCGGGTCACCCTGTCCAACGTACCCCCCTTCATCAGCGGCAAGTTCCTGGCCAGGGAACTCGCCAGGTTCGGGAAGATCGTCTCGCCCATTAGAAAGGTTCTGTCGGGGTGCAAGTCCCCGTTGCTAAAACACGTCGTGTCTCACAGGAGAGAACTTTATATGATATTAAATAACCGGGCAGAGGAGCTGAACGTGCGCTTCCACGTTAAAGTGGAAGAATTTGATTACATGTTGTACGCGTCCTCCTCCGTCATGAAGTGCTCCGGTAGTGGTGAGGAGGGTCATTTAATTAGAGCCTGTCCGGGCCGGGCTGGCTCGGTCCTGGTCGGTTCCAAAGGGCAGATCGGCCCGGTGCCGGGAGTCCGGGCGGACCCGAAGGGGATTAGGGCGGCAGGACCGGAGGAGAGTACCAGGAGAAGTGGACAGGAGGAGGCAGGTGAGAAAGTGGTGAGTGAGGGTCAGGTGAGTGAGCCTGATGGTGCACTGGTGGGTGTGGTGGCTCAGGTTGGTGAAGGTGGTGAGGGACAGGTGGGTGAAGGTGGTGAGGGACAGGTGGGTGAAGGTGGCGAGAGACAGGTTGGTGAAGGTGGCGAGGGACAGGTAGGTGAAGGTGGTGAGGGACAGGTGGGTGAAGTGAAGGTGGTGAGGGACAGGTGGGTGAAGGTGGTGAGGTAGATGAAGGTGGTGAGGGACAGGTGCATGATGGGGTTGAGTTAATGGAACAGGAGGCTGTGTGGACTCTTGTTCCACAAAAATGCCCAAAAAGAAAAGATGAACTGGCGGAGGTGGGCGCAAAGGCCAATCGGTTGCCTGGAAAGAGAGTGTTCTGGAAACCTGAGCTCGCTGAGAGCAGTGATGGGGGAGAATGTGTGTCTGATGAGAGTGAGCTCACACACACACAAAAACCCGGAACCTTTGATGAGAATCCATGCACAGCAAAAATGATTAAGAGTTTCCTCGCGGACACAAAAAAGTTGAACATTACTTCCCCGAGAAACAGTTATTTTACACATCTGTCAAACATCATCTTAGAAATAAACTGGAGTCAGATTTTACTGACCAGGAAGTTTTTAGATTAAGAAAACTGATTTTAAAAGTTAAAAGAGAGTTGAGTAATTGAGGTTTTGTTCAGTGTGGTGCCTTTTTAGTGTTTTAATAGCCATCCTAGACCGTAGTTTTAGACCCCTCACTTCTTAATGAATAATTTTAAGGTGGGAAGTTTAAATATTAACGGGGCTAGAGAAACAAGAGGGCTAAAGTATATGAAACAGCAAATAGCAAAAGAATAGATGTTTTATTTTTACAAGAGATCCACAGCAGTGACAGAAACGAGACCGACTGGAGGAGAGAGTGGGAGGGGGAGGTGTTTTTATGCCACAGCACTTCGGTCAGTGAAGGGGTGGGTATCCTCTTCTCCAGGTCTTTTAACCCAATCGCTGTCACAGTGGAGCACATCGTTCAGGGACGCTGCCTTTTAGTTAAATTTTAATTGTACAGAAGATCACGTTTTAGATCGAAATCACATAGAGCCGCATCCAGTTTCCCAGCAGGTTCCGAGGCAGCTGGTCCGCTCCCAGGGTCTGGTGGACGTGTGGAGAAGTATGCAGACAGTTCACATGGTCCCACATCAGAGACGACACCATCTCTTTGGCTCGCCTCGACCCCTTTTATAAACACCATTTTAGTACTTTCAAAAAGTGTGATATTTTACCAGTGGGTTTTACAGATCACTCTTTGCTGTTTGGCTGCGTGCTAGTTAGGGACATTCGCCCTAAAAGCGCCTTCTGGCATTTTAACTCAACTCTGACTGCCGACAGATGTTTTAAGGAGGCTTTTAGTTACTTTTGGGCTGGGTTTAGACAGAGAAAGAAGGATTTTACCTTACCTTACCTATCGGAGGAACGGCTGGAACTCACAGAGCCGGAGCAGATCCGGAGGAGGGCGGTGGACTTCTACTCCTCGCTGTTCAGGATTGAGTATAAGGAGGACAATAAACTGTTTGAGGAACACTACTCTGGACTACCCCAGGTGCCAGAAGAAGCCAATGGCCAGCTGGAACGCCCCTTGTCCGTCCCGCAACTGTATGCTGCTCTTCAGAGCATGCAGAGCCTGAAGGCTCCAGGCATCAACGGACTGGGGGTGGACTTCTACAAGGCCTTCTGGAGCATCGTGGGGCAAGACCTCCTGGACGTCATCAATGAGAGTCTTCGCTCTTGCTCCCTGCCGCTGTCTTGCAGGGCAGGGAGTAATTGCAGTAATTGCACTCCTACCAAAGAAGGGGAACCTGCAAGACATTAGGAACTGGCGCCCCGTTTCCCTGCTCTGCTCAGACTTCAAAATCCTCTCCAAGGCCTTGGCCATGAGGCTGAGGAAGGCTATGGAACACATCATCCACCAGGACCAGACGTACTGTGTGCCCGGCAGGTCAATGGTGGATAACATCCACCTCATTCGGGACATTTTGGAAGTCTCCGGTTCATTGGGAACACAGGTTGGTCTCATTTCTTTAGACCAAGAAAAGGCCTTCGAACGTGTTGAACACAGCTTTCTGTGGAGAACCATGGAGAGGTTTGGGTTCAGTGCTGGTCTGATAGCCATGATCAAGGTCTTGTACTGTAACATTGAGAGTGTCCTGAAGTTCAACGGTGGCTTGTGTGCTCCTTTTAGGGTGCATAGAGGTGTCCATCAGGGCTGCGCCCTGTCGGGGATGCTCTGTGCGCTATCACGTGCAAGTGTTCAGGGTTTGGTTTTATCAGGTTTTACTGGAAACTTGGGTTTATCTGCTTATGCTGACGATGTAATTGTTTTTACTAGAGATCAGCAAGACATCAACATTTTAAATCGCATAACGGACAGGTTTTCCATGGTGTCGGCGGAGAGGGTAAACTGGGGAGCGGCCATGTTTAGATTACAGTTTGTCCAGAGGTTCCTCGGAGGGCCTACTGATTTAGTGTGGAGGGGTGTGGCCGGCTGCATACTCAGACATGTGAACAACCTGGGGCTGGATGCTGCTCTGTTTTTAACTAAGTTAAACCTTTTATTGTTACCGGAGCTACCTCTATTTTATCAGGGTGTTTTTAAATCCTGTGCTATCTTTAGATGGAGCTTTGTTCAGACTGACTCTCTGCACTGGCTTTTAAAGGAGCCGTTAGTCTGTGGTGGCAGGCTAGACATCTGCAGCAGCAGGATTTTATACGCCAACATCGTGAAGGCACTCAACAAAGACAAACTGAAAAACAGAGAGGTGACAGTATGGAAGGACAGGCTGGGGGGACAGAGTCCTCAGTGGAGTAGTAGAGGACTCTCTACAAGCCCCCCATCAAGAAGAGGACTGTCCATCCATCCATCCATCCATCCATCCATCCATCCTCTACCGCTTATCCGGGGTCGGGTCGCGGGGGCAGCAGCCTAAGGAGAGAAGCCCAGACTTCCCTCTCTCCAGTTACCTCCTCCAGCTCATCCGGAGGGATCCCCAGGCGTTCCCAGGCCAGTCGAGAGCCATAGTCTCTCCAACGTGTCCTGGGTCCCCCCGGGGGTCTCCTACCGAAGGGACATGCCCTGAACACCTCACCAGGGAGGCGTCCAGGGGGCATCCTAACTAGATGCCCAAGCCACCTCATCTGGCTCCTCTCAACGGGAGGAGCAGCGACTCTACTCCGAGCTCCTCCCGGATGGCAGAGCTTCTCACCCTATCTCTAAGGGAGAGCCCAGCCACCCTACAGAGGAAGCTCATTTTGGCCGCTTGTACCCGTGATCTTGTTCTTTCGGTCATGACCCAAAGCTCATGACCATAGGTGAGGGTAGGAACGAAGATCGACCGGTAAATCGAGAGCTTCGCCTTTCGGCTCAGCTCTCTCTTCACCACTACGGACCAGTGCAGAGTCCACATTACTCCGGATGCCGCACCGATCCGCCTGTTGATCTCCCGCTCCATTCTTCCCTCACTCGTGAACAAGACCCCGAGGTACTTGAACTCCTCCACTTGGGGCAGGATCTCCTCCTTGACCCGGAGAAGGCACTCCACCTTTTTCCGGTTGAGAACCATGGCCTCGGATTTGGAGGTGCTGATTTTCATCCCAGCCGCTTCACATGCGGTGGCGAACCGATCCAGTGATAGTTGGAGGTCACAGGCTGATGACGCCAACAGGACCACATCATCCGCAAAAAGCAGAGACCTGATCCTGAGGTCACCAAACCGGATCACCATGACTGCACCTAGAAATTCTGTCCATAAAAATTATGAACAGAATCGGTGACAAAGGGCAGCCCTGGCGGAAACTAACCCTCACCGGAAACGAGTTCGTCTTACTGCCAGCAATTCGGACCAAACTCTGGCACCGATCGTACAGGGAGCGGACGGCCCGTATCAGCGGGCCCGACACCCCATACTCTCGGAGAACCCCCCACAGGACCCCCTGAGGGACACGATCGAATGCCTTCTCCAAGTCCACAAAACACATGTGGACTGGTTGGGCAAACTCCCAGGAGTTTTTTGACTACCTCGGCAACTTCAGCCCCGGAGATATGAGAGCCCATCTCCAGGTCCCCAGGCCCTACTTCCTCACTGGAAGGTGTGTTGGTGGGATTGAGGAGGTCCTCGAAGTATTCCTTCCACCGATCCACAACATCCCGAGTTGAGGTCAGCAGCACACCATCACCACTATACACAGCATTGACAGTGCACTGCTTCCCCTTCCTCAGACGCTGGATGGTGGTCCAGAACCTTTTCGAGGCCGTCCGAAAGTCGTTCTCCATCGCCTCACAGAACTCTTCCCATGCCCGGGTCTTTGCCTCGGCAACAGCCATAGCTGCACTCCGCTTGGCACGCCGGTACCCATCTGCTGCCTCAGGAGTCCCACAGGCCACTAAGGCTCGATACGACTCCTTCTTCAGCTTGACGGCATCCCTCACCGCTGGTGTCCACCAGTGGGTTCGGGGATTGCCGCCACGATAGGCACCAACCACCTTGCGGCCACAGCATCGGTCAGCCGCCTCAACAATGGAGGCACGGAACATGGTCCACTCGGGCTCAATGTCTCCCGCCTCCCCCGGGACATGGTCAAAGCTCTCCCGGAGGCGTGAGTTGAAGCTCCTTCTGACAGGGGACTCTGCCAGGTGTTCCCAGCAGACCCTCACAACACGTTTGGGCCTGCCAGGTCTGTCCGGCATCCTTCCCCACCATCGGAGCCAACTCACCACCAGGTGGTGATCAGTTGACAGCTCCGCCCCTCTCTTCACCCGAGTGTCCAGAACATGCGGCCGCAAATCCGATGACACAACCACAAAGTCGATCATCAATCTGCGGCCTAAGGCATCCTGGTGCCAAGTGCACATGTGGACGCCTTTATGTCTGAATAAGGTGTTCGTTATGGACAATCTGAGACGAGCACAGAAGTCCAATAACAAAACACCACTCGGGTTCAGATCAGGGGGGCCGTTCTTCCCAATCACACCTCTCCAGGTCACACTGTCATTGCCAATGTGAGCATTGAAGTCACCCAGGAGGACGAGGGAGCCCCCAGGATGAGCACTCTCCAGCCCTCCCTCTAAGGACTCCAAAAAGGGTGGATACGCTGAACTGCTGTTTGGACCATAGGCACAAACAACAGTCAGGATCCGTCCCCCCACCCAAAGGCGAAGGGAGGCTACCCTCTCATCCACCGGGGTAAACTCCAATATACAGGCACTGAGCTGGGGAGCAACCAGAATTGCCACCCCTGCTCGTCGCCTCTCGCCATCGGCAACTCCAGAGTGGTAGAGAGTCCAACCCCTCTCGAGAAGACTGGTTCCAGAGCCCCTGTACGTCGAGGTGAGGCCAACTATATCTAGTCGGAACTTCTCAACCTCGCGCACCAACTCAGGCTCCTTTCCCACCAGAGAGGTGACATTCCATGTCCCTAGAGCCAGTTTATGCAGCCGGGGATCAGACCGCCAAGGTTCCTGCCTCCGGCTGCTACCCAAAACACAATGCACCCGACCCCCTTGGCCCCTCCTGCAGGCGGTGAGCCCACGGGAAGGGGGTCCCATGTTGCCTCTTCGGGCTGTGCCCGGCCGGACTCCATGGGCAGAGGTCCGGCCACCAGGCGCTCGCCAACGTGCCCCACCCCCAGGCCTGGCTCCAGGAGGGGCCCCGTTGACCCGCATCCGGGCAAGGGAAACCTGGTACCAATGTTGTTATTCATCATCAGGAGGTCTGGGCTACGCTTCGTCTGATCCCTCACCTAGGACCTGTTTGCCATGGGTGGCCCTACCAGGGGCATATAGCCCCAGACAACGGAGCTCCTGGGATCATTGACACGCAAACCCCTCCACCACGATAAGGTGGTAGCCCAGGGAGGGGAAGAAGAGGACTGGTGACCTCCAATGGAGGATTTTACAAGGAGCCATCGCCACCAGTGCGTGTTTATATTTCGATTTTGTGATGTTTGCTGGTCAGTCACACTGATGATTTATGTCCCTTCTCACACAGAGGCCTTACATACAGAAACCTGGCATACAGAAACCTCTGCACATGGATGCCCCTCTGTAGCTCAAAGAGGCAGCTGAAGCAGTTAGATGGGCTGTTCTTCAACCAATCAGCCTGAATGGGTGGGGATTCTTCAGGTTAGAAGATTCTCATGTTGGTTCTTCCCCACAGCATGTCAGGAGGGGAGGGGACATGGGGAGGGGGAGATGAGGAGAGGAGAGGAGAGTAGAAGTGTCAGATAGAGGAGAGTAAAAGATTAAAAGTCCAGAGAGGTGCTGGTCCTCATGCATAAAGTAAATACAAAACAACTGTTTTGAAGTAGTAGAGCAGGAATGTTTGGTCCTGACAGGAATTATCATGCCTCTCATTTGTCCTCATATTGTCTTTGTCTACGTCCTCACTGTTATTAGGGTTTCCAGCCATTTAATTCAGCAGTCAGAACCCATTACAGCATGTCCAGTTTTTAGTGGGCAGCTGTTACAGAAAGACAATTCCATGACTGAAGTTGTACTCCTTCCATTTGAAATTGTTTTGCTTACATGAGGAAAACAAGTGTTGCAACAACTGTGTGTTGTATTTTACAGCAGACATAAGGTTCAGTCAACCAGGCTCTGCTCACTACTACAGTGGGACATTTGGACTCTTACAATTGTAAAGCTTTACAGTAACATTCAGATAGGTTTTTGCTCTGCACACAAACATTAGATCAGCACAAAGTGGAACACACACACACACACACAAACACACACGCACACACACTCTCTTGCCTGTCCTTAAAAGCAGCCTGCGTGTGAGTGAATGAGAGAGCGTTACCAGATTTTCCCATCGTTCCTGCCTGTAATCCCCCCAGACCTCCTTCTGAGGACTGAATTTGCACGCTCACACTCCCTGGGGGGTCACACACACAAACACACGTGCACATGTGGTATGAGAGTAGATTTGGGAGCTTCTGCTGTGGTATCATTTCAGAGACTACAGTCAGAATTAGTTCTTGGCTGCTTCTACTTGGGTAATTTTGTGCCATGCCTTAACTCTGCAGAGCATCCAGCGTTCTTCAATGGATGAAACACTTCTGAATGTCTACTCATTTACTTTGACCAAAGATGTCAGACTAAGTAAAAACATAAACACGAGCCAGCTGGCCCCATGGATGTCCACCAACTACTTCACTGAAATGACTTGAGTTGGTCAATTTGGTCCTATTAGGATATCAACAATGGACTGGACTGCTACTAGTTACTAACTACTAAACACTGTGGATTTGACTCCTTTACACATGAAAGAGTGACTCTACTTGTTCAAACTACTCACCCTGTCTTTCAGGCAGAAATAGAACTACTCAGGGGTGTTGACGTAGCCTCGGAGGGCTACACAGGCAAAACCAGTAGCCTCTCTGCAAAGAGAATGTTTTCCATGCATGGTCATCTACACAAATCAGGGCCATAGAAAAGGCCTGCACAGACATCAAGAACACATTCATTCATAGCAGCCTACCTCCAATGATACTCCTTTTCCACCAGGGCAATTCCAGGGCTGGTTCAGAGCCAGTGCCTAATCTTGAGCCAGTTCAGAGCCGGTGCCTAATCTTGAAACAGTTGGAGCAGATGCCTAATCTTAAATTGTGCCTAAACTTGAACCCCTTTTGACCACCCAAGACCTGGCTTTCGGCCAGGAAAACTGGTCCCACAGCGGCACCATCTGCACTGGTCTAGAACCAAGAACTACTCAGGTTACGTTTGTGTTTATTAAATTTGTTCAGTTGCAATGTGACTGATGTATAGTCAATGCTCAGTGGCTAGCCAGCATGTTAGCTTAGAAGAAAGGTTAACAATGTTCAGAATCAAAATGTGTTAGATAATTACCTTTTTATTCTAACTGCCGCATATAGCAATCACGCCAGGAACAACACCTGAAGAGGTACATCACCCACCATTGTTGTTGTCTTGTGCCTGAAACTGTTGCTAGTGGGGTTGTGAGACTAAAAACGTACAGAGTGACATAAAATGCTGTGTCTTTACACAGCTAATCACAGATCTGAAAGTGACTGTTGCCTTTCGGAGCTCTTGTTCAGCCCTCTGCCAAGCTCTTGTGCACATGAACTTCCCCCTGTGAGCCTGAATGTGATACATGATGGAGATGTGCTGTCTGTGGGAAACATGTCGCCACAGTGTGTGATGCTTAATAATTCTATTAGCCACTGTGTGGGTCCAGCAGGTTCCAGGTGATGAATGACACAGACTGATAACCTGCACACAGAGAAGATCTGCAGGATACAGGTTATCATTTATTGGCTTCCTGACTTCACACAACCACAGAAAGGAAGTGGTCACCCTCATGCACACTAAATACAAACAGCAGCTGCACACAGTCACACACACACACACTAAAGGATGTACACACATAAACCATCTGTGCTCCTCACGTAATTTCACCCAGCAAAGAGGAAGTGGAGTTTTCTCCACACACGCAATCTTTGTCTCTCCTACAGCCCCCTCCTACAGCCCCCTCGAACCACAATCATAACACACAAACACAACAGCGCATGCTTTCACACGGCACCTTTTTCTGTAACACCCACATTGACCTTCTCACTCCCTCTCACATCAATGCACACATAGGCACACACACACATACACACACACACATGCCCTGACACTGATTGTCCAGAAGACACAGCAGACTGAATGGACTCAAGGCTGAATAAGAACATGTCAGCACTGACAGCAGCTCCATCAGGAGCAACACTGCTGTCTTATGACCTTGACCATCCTCACTCTCATGTCCTTGACCGTCCCCACAAACAAAGCTTTGCATAACTCACAGTTTCCCTGTTGATCCAGGAAAAAGTCATTGTTTCCATTCAGAGATCAGACCAGGAAACCATGTCATGTCCTCAAGAACAACAGCAACAGTATTTGTTTTCAGTATTACTGCTGGTCTGCTGGGTTTGCTCCTGTATTAGTGAAGCGCTGCTGTGACTCTTCAAAGTTCTAAAACCTGGAGACCGATCAGATTTAAACAGGAGCTAAATGCTTCTAATGTTGGTTCATCTTCATGTGTGCTTATCCAGCAGCAACCGGTAATGCGGCTCTTACCGTTCATGACCCCTGACATCGTTCAGGGTTTTGTTCTCTCTCCACTTCCTGTCTGTGCTGGTGTTATCGGGAAACCCCTCATTCAGATACTGGTGGCATCGGCCCCCCAGCTGCTCACCTGTGATCCTCTGTTGGACTCATTGTAACAGGAGGGACTTACTCAATCAATCAATCAATCTTTATTTATATAGCGTCTTATACAATCAAAATTGTTTCAAGGCGCTTTCCAGAATCCCAGGGCCTGACCCCAGACAAGCAACAGTGGCAAGGAAAAACTCCCCTTTAACAGGAAGAAACCTTGAGCAGGACCAGGCTCATGTAGGGGGACCCTCCTGCTAATGGCCGGCTGGGTAAAGAGAGAGGAGAAGAGGGAGGACAGGTAGAGGATAGGATAGGTAGGAGAGGAGAGGGGTAGAGGAGAGGAGAAGTAGAGTGAAGGGGAGGTAGAGGAGAGGAGAAGGAGGAGGAGGGGATCTCTGTCCTGATCCCAACAGCAGCTGTCCTCCCAGTTGGAGTTCCACTTTGTATTTGAGGAACTTGAATCTAAAATAAGACAAAAGAGCCCATTCAGACTAGAACCAGTAACAGAACCTGAAAACCAACCAAGACCTGCTTTAGGAACTTTAACCTGGCTTGGCCACGACTTGTGTCCTTCAGGGCTAACCTGCTGGTTGTTTCATAATACTGAGGGAAAATAACTGCTTGTGAAAACAAAATGGTTCCGGTTAGCGCCCCATATCTGTACCTGATGGACATCTGCTTGGTGCCTCCATTCTCCTCAACATATCTACTCCATGCTCGTCCTCCATGTCCTGGTATCTCATGCTGCTTTTTGGAGCCTTTTGGGGTCTTCCAGGTGTCCAGGAGAGTCTTTGGTTGAAGAGTGAAGTCTAAAACCACTCTCTGACAGGTAAAATCCTCCTTCCTCTGTCTAAACCCAGCCCAAAAGTAACTAAAAGCCTCCTTAAAAACCTCTGTTGGCAGTCAGAGTTGAAGGGCGAATGTCCCTAACTAGCACGCGGCCTAAAAGCAATACGTGATCTTCTGTACAATTAAAATCCCCCCCTAAAACCAACAAATCAGACGAGCTAAGATTGTTTAAAAGGTCGTTGATTTTCTCTAAAAAGAGTTTCCTCTCTGCACCGTTGTTGGGAGCATAAATATTAATAAAAACAACCATAAGGTGACTAAAAGCAGCTTTAATTAAAAGGCAGCGTCCCTGAACGATGTGCTCCACTGTGACAGCGACTGGGTTAAAAGACCTGGAGAAGAGGATGCCCACCCCTGCACTGACCATAGTGCTGTGACTTAAAAACACCCCCCCCCCCCCCCCATTCCCTCTTCCAGTTGGTTTCATTGCTGTCACTGCTGTGGGTTTCTTGTAAAAATAAAACATCTATTCTCTTGCTCTTAGCCGTTTCGTATGCTTTGGCCCTCTTTCTTGTTTCTCTAGCCCCGTTAATATTTAAACTTCCCACCTTAAAATTATTCATTAAAAAGTGAGTGGTCTAAAACTACGGTCGAGCATGGCTATTAAAACACTAAAAAAGGCACCACACTGAACAAAACCTCAATTACTCAACTCTCTTTTAACTTTTAAAATCAGTTTTCTTAATCTAAAAACTTCCTGGTCAGTAAAATCTGACTCCAATCTATTTCTTAGAGGATGTTTGACAGATGTGTAAAATAACTGTTTCTCGGGGAAGTAATGTTCAACTTTCACCCCTTTTGTGTTTTTTGTTTCTGCGAGGAAACTTATTTTTGCGGTGTATGGACTCTCATCAAGGGTTCCAGATTTCTGTGTGTGTGTGACCTTGCTCTCATCAGACACACATTCTCCCCCATCACTGCTCTCAGCGAGCTCAGGTTTCTAGAACGTTCTTTTCCCAGACAACCAACTGGCCTTCGCGCCCACCTCCGCCAGTTCATCTTTTCTTTTTGGACGTTTTTGTGGAACAAGAGTCCGCGCAGCCTGTTCCATCAACTCAACACCGTCATGCACCTGTCCATCACCATCTTCATCCACTTGTCCCTCACCACCTTTACCCACCTGTCCCTCACCACCTTCACCCACCTTGTCCCTCACCACCTTCACCCACCTGTCCCTCACTACCTTCACCAACCTGTCCCTCACCACCTTCACCAACCTGTCCCTCACCACCTTCACCCACCTGTCCCTCACCACCTTCACCTACCTGTCCCTCACCACCTTCACCTACCTGAGCCACCACACCCACCAGTGCACCATCAGGCTCACTCACCTGACCCTCACTCACCACCTTCTCACCTGCCTCCTCCTGTCCACTTCTCCTGGTGCTCTCCTCCGGTCCTGCCGCCCTATCCCCCTCGGGTTCGCCCGGATTCCCGGCACCGGGCCAATCCGGGGCAGGATCCCACCCTTTGGAACCGACCAGGACCGAGCCAGCCCGGCCCAGACAGGCTCTAATTAAATGACCCTCCTCACCACAACCGAAGCACTTCATGACGGAGGAGGACGCGTACAACATGTAATCAAAGTCTTCCACCTTAACGTGGAAGCACACATTCAGCTCCTCCGCCCGGTTATTTAATATCATATAAACTTGTCTTCTGTGAGACACAACGTGCTTTAACAGCGGGGACTTGCACCCTGACAGAACCTTCCTTATAGGAGAGACGATCTTCCCGAACCTGGCGAGATCCCTGGCCAGGAACTCTTCGCTGATGAAGGGGGGGACAATCAGGGTGACCCGGGTGGAGGGCTGCGGCAGCACCGCCTCAAATCTCCCACCAACGCTGATCCCCGTCTCCACCAGCCGGTTCACCTGCTCAACCTTGTCCACGAACAAAACCAGTGCCCTTTTCATTCGGGCGGCCGACTTTACAGACCCATGTCTGATTTTCTCCCCCACGGTATACAGAGACCCGGCCCCCACCTTAACGCCATGTCTCCGCGTTAACCGGGAGAGATCTCCACTCCCACCACCAAACACCAGACAAACCTGGCTGATTTCACCCGACAAAACCCTCAAACGCCCAACAAACCACACAAAAACCACCAACAACAACTAACCAACCCAATAAACCAACAATAACCAGGACAACCTAGGTCAAAACCTCGAAAAAGTTTGAAAAATTCTCAGAACGAGAACGCTCTCAGCTCCACGCACTCCACTCAGAGAGAGAGAGAGAGGGAGGGAGAGAGAGATATTTAAAAAGGCATAGTTTGTTGTCCTTACAATAATAGATAATCCAGGACAGGGAATGGAATAACTTTCACACTGGTTGTGTTTCCAGGCCAACATTCTCTAAACAGAGCTGCATTAAAGCAACTGTTTGTGTGGTTGGAGCAACAGAACAGTAGTGAGACAGTTTGAATGGAGAGACAGACCGGCAGAGTTCAGTTTGCTTTGGCAGCGTCGTGCGCCAGCACCCTCCAAGTGGAGCAGAACTAAACTTCTACTAGAAGAGAGAAAGAGGGAGGAAGAACAGGAAGTGGTGTAGAACTGAACAGCTCAAAGGAAGGAAGAAGGGATGGAAAAGACACAGGAAGAAAGAGTAAACATGTGAGGAGCTGCCCCAAGTCAGTCGTGAAACATTTTTATATGATTTCTCCTCCTTTTTTATGGGAACTATGTAAAAAGCAACGTTACTGTGCTATATTAATCCTGACAGAGCAGGGAAGCCTCAGCTAAAAGGAGATAGGGCAGTAGTGGAAGCCTAACCGGGTCAGAACAGGAGGCCGACCCCAGCAGGGTCTCCACCCCTCAGGCAACAGTGTCTCGTTCCTCTGACCACATCTACAGAATCCACCTATCAGTGTACAGTGTAACATTGTTCACATATTAACATGTCCTGTGTGCCCACGTGCACACACCTAGTTGTGTTATCCTGATTGTGCACCATTAAATATGCTGATGTGTTCCTCCTCCTGTCAGACCCTCTGAATCATCTCCCAGTTCAGCCAGTCCACAGTGTCCTGGAAACACAGTGGTCGTCCTCCTTGGCTCTTCTGCTCCATTGAGCTAGAATCGTCCCTGTCTAGCAGTGTGCTAACATGTTAACAGTGTGCTAACTAAAGGTGTATCTAATACCTACTGCATCACTTTAAGTAAATACTTCCTAATAAAACTTCCCATTTTGCCCCCCCTTCCATCCCTCCTCCCACTCTGACTTGGTTGCAGATGCAACAGGATTTGAAGAAAAGGTCACAACCTTTGACCTTGTAGGAGTTACAGAACACCCAGATATAAGGAGGTGATTTAGAATTCAAAAAGTAATGCAGAACAGAACAACACTAACATGCAGCAGGCAATGTGTGTGTGTGTGGGGAGGGGGGGTTATACGTAGGGTGGGAGGCCCTACTGGTCCATTTGTGTCATGTTTTTGTTTACAGATCTCCTCTGCTCTTTTTACACAGAATTCACACACACACACGCACACACACACACACACACACACACACACACACACACACACGCAAGCACACACTCATTGATGCAAGTGGGGGAAGGGGGACAACCCACCACTGTGATCTTTCAGATGCAGATGGAACAACAGTTTCCCTCTGCTGCCAAAATATCAACATCTTCTGCTGCCGCTCAGCTTCAGCTGCAGGTTCTCATCAGACTCCATTACAACTCTCTTGTCTCTGGCTTCCTCAGTCTGAAGGAGTGAAGGCACGAACCTTCTGATCCTTTGTTTTGGCCCAAACTGGAGGGTCACTGTAACTCTGCCAGAAGAAGCTGATCGCAGGTCAATCAGGATGACATGAGTAAAGCTCCGCCCCCAAAACCTACAGTGTGTGTGAGTCTGTGTGTTTGTGTGCAGATGCTTCTATCTGTTGGTGCTTTAACATGACTTCTTACATTTAGAGTTGTTCTGTGTAATAAAATGTTATTAGTAGAGCTATTGGGATGCTTTACTGAATAATTTAGATAATGTGTTTAGCATCATGAGCATTATGAGAAAAGAAAAGACAGTTGGTTTAACTCAGTTGGTTAAACTCCCTCTCAACTGTGGTTGAATAAGAAAAAGTGTCTCGCTCACTTTTAAATTTAAAACATGAGCAAACTCTGACCTTCAGGGGTGTTCAGATCTCAAAGCCAGAAGCTGCTGAACTCAAACACAGATTAAATGTCATTCATGCCATACTTTAAAGCACTTGTTCAAACCTCTAAAGGTCTCTTACATTCTCTGGTAGTTCTTCTGGGAGTTCTTTTATCCTTGTTCTTATGAGACCATGTTCACTCACTGTCAGGACTGTTGTAACCTCACTAACACATATTTCCACTAGATGGCAGCATCCCGCTGAAACCAAGGAGAAAACAAAGCTATATTATTTATTCAGCCTTTACTGATGCTACATTGGAGGATTAAACTAGACAGAAGCTAATGTGGTGAATATGATCAGAATGATTGACTGGGGTTGGGTTTAGCCTATCTGGGGTCAGCTGTGGGCCATATAGTTTAAGCTATAGCAGACTCACATCACAGCTGATGGCTAATGGCACCATTTTTACACAATAACATGAAGCATCATCCAGTCAGACTCTCACAGAGTTGTGGTTTGCAGATTTGCAAATGTAAGACAAGGGGGAACACCGCTCACATGATTTGTGACTGAGTGGATGTCAGCCATAAAACGTGTGTGTGTGTGTGTGTGTGTGTGTGGTGTGTGTGTGTGTGTGTGTGTGTGTGTGTGTGTGTGTGTGTGTGTGTGTGTGTGTGTGTGTGTGTATGTTCTCAACAAAGCTAATAGTAATAGTAATTTGGCACAAACATACAAATTTCTAAGCAATGGGCAGAGAGGAAGTGAGGGGAGGAGAAATCAGCTCCCTTGCTCTGCATTGTGTTGGCAGCTCTTTTGGCACCACCTCCTCCTCCTTCTCCTCCTGTTTGACTCCTTCCTGCCCCCCTGAAGTGCACGGTTAATCCCTAAACTCTATCCCCGTTTAAAGACGGGGACATCACGCAAACCTGCCTCTCTGCATCGCATTCTAGCACTCACAGACAAACTCGTGAACTTAGTCACACGCACATGCTGCTGCTCCTGCAAGAAACAGAGGAGACACAGCAGGGGGTGGAGGCTTAAGCAGCAGCACGATAAATTTCTGCTTGATCTTAAAATGTCTCGAGATTGACAAGACAGGACACCAGTGCTCCGAGCGGTCAGAGGGACGTTGGCAGATGTGTGTGATTATAAAACCTGTGTGTTGAACAGGTTTTATTTTTCTAGTTTGTTATTTGCATAAGAAACTAGCTTGTCTCCAGATATGATCCTTTATATTAGGAGTGAACTTTTTCCTCCAACTGATGATCACTTCCTTCCTCCATATTTATATCTTTGTAATCCTTGATCATCATTTCTCTCTGTTTGTCATCTTCCAGGTTTAAGGTCCGCTGATGTGGTCACGTTCAGTCCGGATGAAAGTGAACCTGAGCTGGCTAGAAATACAAACTGAGTGCGCAAACTGTGAACACCAAGTCAGAGACTAGACTCGCACCAAGAAGTCAGGACAATAAAATGGACAATTAAAACAGCACAATAAATTAATTTGAAAAAACAATCAATGTTCTCACATGAGTTGCAGAAGCAATGTAGATGTATTAAACGTCTTAAATGGGCGTCCATTGACTTTTTATTTACGTGTTTTCTCCCGCCTAAACCATGTCGTTTCTCATTTTACTGTCCTTGTTTACCCAGTTTGTATATGATTTGTACAGTACAGAAGTTTCTAATTGTGGCGCGGTTACCTGCAGGTGGCAGCGGTGAGCCACACCTTCGCCTGTAATTATCCCACGAAGAAGAGCAGTGCCGCGTATTTCCGGGTTTATGCTGACGAGTCCTTCTTCTCTTTACAGCTACGTGTCAGTATTCTTGTCTCCAGAGCTCTGCGGCAGACATAACGCTCAATTCGCAGACATGCCTCCCAAAGGCACAACTAAGCAGCAGTCCGAAGAAGACCTTCTTTTGCAGGACTTTAGCAGGAACCTATCTGCCAAGTCCACCGCATTGTTCTACGGAAATGCGCTCATCGTTTCTGCTATACCGATCTGTGAGTAGTGGAGAGGCCGGAGCAGCTTGCTGCTGATGCTGGTTACCTTACCACAGCTCTGAAAATTTAATTATTTACTCGGGCAAAATTGCCCTAATTTTTCTCAATTTAGAACAGTTTTATTGAACTCTAATGGCATCTAAACGGTGTAATAACGCTGTCTTAAGTGCTATGCTACAGCTAAATGCTAATCAATCCTAAGCAGAATTTGGGTAGTGTAGAATGAACTGCATTAATCGATATCGTTGTAACGAAGAAATTGGAATTTCTTTGCATCTAAAACCTCAAATGCACCTTCACTTCATGCCAAGTTAAGACCTATAGGTTTTGTACCAGGCGTCTCACCGACTCGATCATTTTAGCTATGTGGCACGTTTGTTGTCTTCAGGGCTCTTTTGGAGGATTTGGCACATGGATCTTGTCCAGTCTGCAGTTCTGTACGGGGTCATGACTCTGGTCAGCACCTACCTCGTGGCTTTTGCCTACAAAAATGTCAAGTTTGTTCTCAAACATAAGTAAGAACACACCTTTGACTCTTTGTAGTTGTGTGCACTCCATCCTTTTTTTTACAAATCAAGGTTAGTCTGAGCTTTTCTCTTTTAATTCCTCAAGGGTGGCCCAGAAGCGTGAGGACGCCGTTTCCAAAGAGGTCACAAGGAAGTTGTCTGAAGCCGACAACCGCAAGATGTCCCGCAAGGAGAAGGACGAAAGGTGTGTGACTGCACGGTGGTTGTTGGTTCTATAGCTATCTGATGATAACTCTCGATGTGTAAATGTGCAGTGTAAACCCGCCAATGACTGTTGTCTTGTTGATTTGTTGAATGCACACATTATTCTGCCATCACTGTTGTCAGATCTCTGCCACTACACTCTTCTGGTAAGATGAAGAACATGACTGAATTTGTACTTCCTTGTGCTGCCAGGATCTTGTGGAAGAAGAATGAAGTTGCCGACTACGAGGCCACCACCTTCTCAATCTTCTACAACAACACACTCTTTCTGGTCTTAATCATCGTCGCCTCCTTCTTCCTGCTCAAGAACTTCAACCCCACGGTGTATCCTTTTATTCATTAGGTATGCGTTGTATGGACGCTCACCATGGTTTGATACAAGTCTAATGATGTTACTTTGTGTACGTGCAGCAGCATGGCAGGTTCCAGGCTGAGATGCTGGAAGAAAGAGTTCCGAAACTAAGAATCAGAGTAAAGTCAAGCGGGAAGTGTTAGAATGTGTGTCGCTCCCATAAGCACTGCTGTATGCCCACCGTTTGTGTTCCTTAACTTTTCCCCAGTAACTATATTCTGTCCATCAGTGCCTCCTCAGGACTCATCGCTCTGCTGTCCACAGGCTCCAAATAAAGGCGGGACGATTCAGGCTGGGGGGAAATAATCAGGCTATGGGTTGTAGATGGGTTGGCATATCACATTTCACCTTCATGAAATTCATGATCAAAACTCTGGAGGATGTTTCTTCAGCTTTGCTTTTCTTTTTGTAACAAATAAAGCAAATGGGATGACTTGTAGTCTGATCATTTCAGAGAAGCTGATTTTATTCACTTATTCACAGACAACACTTCAGGAGAAAATAAATGAATACACTGCTGCTTTCTGTCTCACGGCAACAGAAAATAGAAGCAAAGTATCGCACCTTCTCCATCCACAGGAGTATTTAGAGCAGCAGAAGACTCCAGGAGAATACGAATGATGGTGTCGAGCCACATTGGTTCCTGAAGGGTCATCATGGTGACCAGAACATCAACGTGCTATTCTTGCCCCAGAGGACTCATTCTGGACAGTTTGCTCACATTAGCAACAGTTCTAACAACACAAACACAATCTCTAGTGACCAGGAAAGAAGAAAACGGTTCTCTTGGAGTGACTTAATAGTAATTCTGCTGTCAGAGGAGGATGGAAAGTTTATTTTCATCATACACATGACAGGAATTGGTGTCAGACCTGCTGATATGAGTATGAGTGTGTGTGTGTGTGCGTGTGTGTGGGTCCATCACTGGTTCATCGGTGTTGCTGCTCCCTAAAGAGTCAAGATGATAGAAAAGCACCTGAGAGAGACTGAAGATCTGCTGGAACTCTTCAGTCCAGGGTGAAGACATGAGGGAATATGACATTTGGGAATCTGCCTGGAGCAGCTCATCCTCACAAACTGAGCAAGCAAGGAGACAATTGAGGGAGGCCACCAAGACACCTGTGACAAAGCTGAGGGCTTCAGGGGAGACAAAGAGACAGGTGTGGCTCAGGTTCCTCATCACTGTAATCTAAATGGAAGAGACATGAAACTAAATATCCACCAGAACTGCAGGGGACACTCAAGGTCACCTAGAAGGTTCATCTCACCTGAGGATGGTGGTGGTGGTGGCAGCAGGTCCTTGAAGGCCTGGAAAAGTCAAGTTCAATGATGTTTGTCGATTATCAGTTTCATCAATCATTTATTTGGAGCTGAAGCATCCAGACAAAAGTCCAGCGAAATAGTTTTGAGGCATCAGTGAAAAGGTTCTAGAGTGGCGGCATCAAAGGTCAAATCTCTGTTTGTTTATGGGACAGTTCATTGTTCTCATCTTCAAAGTTCTACAGGTATGAGGAACCACTAACAAGGCATTCTGGGTGGGAAGGTGTCCACAAGCACGTCCACCACATTAGATCAAAAACCAACAGCTTTGCCTTTCAACGTGGAAAGGAAGTTTGGATTCCAGCTGATTTGAGCAGCACATTCTATAGCAACAGATCAGACAGAACTCTGCACCAGTAAAAAATAATTCACTTTAACAATTGGATGGACATTTGAGCTACAGGACGGCAAATGTGCAGCAAGGACACAGTGGCCAGAGGGCATTGCTTTTATTGCTGTCTACATGAGAGACTGATCCCAGGTCAGCATGGACCTGCTGTCATGGAGGAGGACTGTGGGTTCAAGAGTGATGAAGAACAACAACACAAACTATTTACAACTTATTTTTTTGGGAGTTACACAGTACAGTTTCCATATGCAGGAGAGGCTTCAGTTGGTTATGTTACAGTTTATAATTTAACAATTTTATATACATAATCTCCATAGAATTCTCTCAAACATGTTAAAATAATTTTCATCTTCATTAATTAGTCTAAAATAAACATTGTGCGTCTCCCACGCCCTCATTTGCACCTGTCAACAGTGTTTGCAGACAGCAGTTCCACCAAACTCCTACACAGGGCAGCAGAGTGAAGTCTTTCTCTCAGCTTTAGAGATAGAAAAGAGGCACACAAGCAGGAAACATGCACGTGCTGCTAATCTATACTGAATATTTGTCTGCTCTACAGTAAATCATGTCACATTTGGTAGGTAGTTAAGGGAACTACTGAGCTCCATCTAACCTCAGCTCTAACCTCTGGCCCCAGACATTATTGTATTGCCCCAGACAGTATTGTGATGTTGGGCTAACGTTGTGCTAACGTTTTGCTAATGTTGCGCTAACGTTGTGCTAACAGCAATATTCTCTGAGTTTGCACCGGTGTGGGCTGCAGCTTTGTTGAAAGGAAACTGAGCTGAGAGGATGTCAAGTTGCCCTTCAGCAAGGCACTTTACACTCTTGGTTCAGATCCTGTTGAGTTTAGATTCTAAACAAAGCGAACCTGAACTGAACCTGATTTCCTGGATGAAGCTGGGACCGGTGCAGGTGTGGCAGCTGCATAGTTTGGAAGGAGATTAATGTTAATTGCGGATTTTGACAGGATGCTGAGGCTGGAAAAAAGTTTGGTGTCTCTGGACCTGAGGTGAACCTGACTGAGACGACTCAAGCAGATGTGGTTACGGTTAATGGATGCAGGAGGGCTGAACCAGAGACTCTCACACTGAATGCTGGCCCACCTTCAGCATGTGACCAGCCTGGCTCAAGAGCGGTAGTCCTTCTTAGTGTATGGCCTGTTGGCCAGGATGTGGTCAATTTCAGACACTATGTGAGACGTCATCTTTGGAAGAACCTGGGTGAGAAACGCAACACCTGAAGAGGCAGAAGCAGGAAGCAATGGGAGAGTCAGGTGTGCGTCCTCACCTGTATGGCTCCAAGGTTCTCAGTCAGCTGCTCAGGGTTGGATGTTCCCAGAAGAACCGAGCTCACGCCTTCATTTCTTAGACACCAGGCTGGACAGAGACACAGGCTGAAATTCACACAATGCACACGAGATGGCGCCCTGTACCTCATTATTGTTAGAAAATTCTTCCAAACAATAATTAAAATGCAAATCTTCTGACTGAATTATGACCACAGGTGTCATTCAGGAAGGAATGTAACAAAACATCTAAAACATCAGCATTTAGATGGTTGAGGTCTAAAAATGTCTGCAGTTTTGGAAAGAGGGTCACTTATTTATCAAGGAGATGTTAATCGGTGGAGCTGCAGGTGTGTTTCCAAGCCCAACATCTGGACGTACCCACAGCCAGCTGAGGCAGAGTGCAGCCCAGCTTCTCTGTGATGTGGTTCAGCTCCTTCAGCTTGGCCTGTTGCTTCCTCCCATCCTCGCTCACAATCTTCTCCTTCAACCACTGATATGACTGGAGGGAGAGAGGGAATGTGAAGAACAGACAGAGGAGAGTTGCACATGTGTCAGAAGGTGGAGGCTGTAAATGCTGCTGTAAATGTCAGACGATTGGAAGAAAAACACATCAGGTGTCACACGTTCCACTGCTGTCTGGTTTTGATCCAGGTCTGCTGGTTTGGTTGGTTCTCCTGTTCATCTTTAATTTGTTTCATAAACCTAAAAAAGTCCATGTTTGCTGGAGCTGGGTTGTATGTGGATCCTGGACCCATAAAACCCAGTCACATTGTTCTGGACACATCAGCCCTCCTGCAGATTAGAGACACCACAACAAGACCAGAGATAAAGATCTCACCCCTTTTAGACCTCTATTATGCCACACAGGACCACCCACAGGGGACCCTGGTCCTACGGTAGAAATCACCTAGATTTGGATCTGGGTGAGTTTAGATGGAGTTGCTGTCCCTCTACTGATGTCCACCTGTTGTCCCTCTACAAATGTCCCTCCACTGCTGTCCCCCAGCTGATGTCCCTCTACTAATGTCCCTCAGCTGATATCCCTCCACTGATGTCCCTTCACTGATGTTCCGCTACTGATGCCCGCACTGCTGATGTCCCTCTGCTTTCAGCTCAGCTCCACCTCTCCTCTGAGGCCAAGGTGCCAAATGTTGTCCCAGTGGAGTAATTTTGGCTTTGATTAAAGATCTGCTGGACATTTTCATTTCAGTTACTGCTCTGAAAATTACAGTTACCGACAGACAAACGAAAGGAAGGACTTACAGGCAGGTATTTTTCCACGTTCACTATAATGTGCAGCAATTGTCGTGGCAATTCATCAGAACTCCACTGATGCCATAAATAGCAATCATTTATAAAGAGACTCAACCAGGCTGAACTGGGATTAGTTGGTCGTGAACCAGTAAGTGAAGATATATCTGTCCTGATTAGTTGACAGAAGTTCAGAGAGTTTAGGGGAGACGGTCCTCAATGAAACAAAGACAGCTCTGTCCCTACCTTCATTGAAGCCCGGGAAGATTCAGGAATGCCGTTTTCATATTTTCCTGTGATGATGCCACAAGCCAGTGGTGACCAGGTCATGGCCCCAACGCCTGTCGCCATGGAGACCATAGGAAAGGAGATTTTTTTTAAAAAAATCCTCTTCAGAAAAAGTGTAACAAGTAACATTCCAGAACAACTCTCACACACACACACACACACACACACACACACACACTCACACACACACCCAAACACACACACACTTGCCTATTTTATGGTAAAGTTCAGGCAGCTGAATCTCCACTTTCTCCCTCTGGAAAAGGTGATACTCTGCCTGCTCACAGACTGGAGGGATGAGGTTAAACTGCCTGGCCACTGAGTAGGCCTCCTGGAGGGAGACCACATCACAGTGAAGCAGAGGTCAAAGGTCATGAGGAGGCATGAGGCACAGATCCAGATCACATCAGTATGCCATCTATCTGTCTATTTCTCTCCCACCCCCTCAATCCTCCTCGTCTCCCTACCTCCTCCTCCCTCTCTCCCTACCTCCCTCCCCCTCGCTTTCTCCCTCCCTCCTCCTCTCTCCCTCCCTCCATCCCTCCACCCTCCTTCCCCTCTCCCTTCACCTCTCTCCCTCGCTTGATCCCTCCTTCTCCTTCTCTGAACTCTCAAACAGCACAAATCTGAGGTAGAAGAGTTGTGGCTGCTTCTTCAATCAGAGGAGCTGAACTGAAGTGATGGACCGGTGTGTCCAGTTCTGACCAGTCCATGAGCTGGGTTTTCTTTCTTCCTGCTCAGTGGTTCCAGGTTGCCCCCAATCTAACAACTGTGTGAAAAATCAATGTCTTCAGAATGCTGCTGCTCACCATGATCTCCATGGCCGTCCACCGAGATGTCCCCCAGTACATCGCCATGCCTTGGTTGATCACGTAGGTCATGGCTCGAACGATCTCTGCGCAGTCACACACAGACACACATGCACACACAGGTTTCAGCCAGGATGGAATGTAGGCCTGAGCTGGGATTGAACTCATAACCTTGTGTCTATAATACCCTCTTGTATAAATACTAGGCGGTTGATATCTGTGATCTGGAGCAGCTTTATGTAGACATGAACAAACTCCAGCAGCAGAAGATCAGACAAATCTGCATCACTTTCACATAAATTTGGTAGGTGATAATTAAGCAGCCGATAAAACCATCCTGTCAGGACAGTAAACACCAGTGGTCTGTCCTTATGTCTTTTGTTTTCTTCTCTGCTGCTGCAGCCTGTGATTGTGGAAGCTCTGCTTACAAATTTAGATTTCACAACCTCCAATTTCTGTCCGATCCAACCAAAAGAACAACTGAGGGAGGAATGGATGTAACGGCTGTGGAGAAAGAAAACCAGACCAAACCAGTCTGGCGATCAGTATGGTTTGTCAATGAACTGGACATTTCTGCAAGCTACAGATCGTGGATTGGAGGTCCTCAGATGAATGGATAATTCCACACAGACACAAAAATGATTCCAATAAACATAATACGCAGCTCAAGCTGCACAGATGGACGTGAGAGTGGACTAACTCACCTTCCATCGGGGTGTTACTGTCTGGTCTGTTGGCAAAAACCACGTCAACGTACTCCAGCTGCATCCTCTGTAGAGAACCTTTCAGACCTGACACACACACACACACACACACACACACATGCACACACACACACACACACACACACACACACACACACACACACACACCACACACACACACACATTATTCAAATATCTTGCCATCATTTCCAACAGCAGAACATCCCTGAAGTTTTTATGGTTAAAGCACAAACCAGTTGGATAACAGAAACTGGTTGCTGGGATCAGTGTTGAGATCGTGCCTCAGATTAGGTGTTAAATGCAGTTAAATGCAGAAAACTGCATCAATATTTTTAAAGACTCCTTTGCTAATCTTAACTCCTCCCAATTTGACCAACTTGTAAATAATACCACGGGCACACTTAGAGGCACTCTGGACTCTGTTGCACCCTTAAAAGAATGATTATAATAAAACAAAAGAAATTGGCTTTATGGTTTAATCCTGAAACTTGCATTTTAAAACAAACGCAAGAAAGTGCAAGAAAGGGAATGGCGCTGGACCAAGGTAGAGGACTCTTGCTTACCATGGAAAGAGAGTCTGAAAACATATAGGAAAGCATGTTGCTAGAACAGCCAACTGTTCCAGAGTAATAAATGAAAAAAAGAACTGCCCCAGGTTTCTTGTCAGTACTGTAGCCAGGCTGACAGAGAGCCAGATCTCCACTGAACCCACCATCCCCTTAACCTTAAATACAGTAATGATGTGTTGGGTTCTGGGAGGTGGGTTACGGTTTTCTTCCTGCAGGGGGCGTGATGGAGCTTCTCTCCTGCCGCAGCTGGAGCCGCAGGCAGACGCACCTGTGGCCTATCAGTAATCTAGTCCCCTATTTAAAGCCTGTACTCCTGTTTGCCAGTGTTGGAATGTTTTGTCCCTTACGCGAAACCCCGACTCTTTGTGATTTTGCCTTTTGTGATTTTTGCCTACTGTGATTTTGCCTACTGTGATTGGACTATCGTGGTGAGTTTCCCCCGTGGACTGTTTGCTGGATTCTTCCGAGGTCTCGATGCCTCTTGTGGTTCTTTCGTTTGCCTGTTGCCTCCAATAAAAGTTTTTCGGACACCACCCTCCACTGTGTGCTGCCTGCTTTAGGGTCCTGGTACAACTGCTCCCAACATTACATTCCAATTTTGAATACCTCGTTATGCCTTTTGGACTTACCAACGCCCCCGCCGTGTTCCAGTCTCTGGTCAATGACGTCCTCTGGGACATGTTAAATAAGTTCCTGTTTGTCTACCTGGATGACATTTAGATTTTTCCGAGTCTGAGGAGGAACAGGTCCAGCATGTCCAGCTCATTCTCCAACGGCTCCTGGAGAACCGGCTTTATGAGAAATGCGAGTTCCACACCTCCTCCGTTTCCTTCCTGGGGTTTGTGGTGGCGTGGGGACAGCTTTCACCGGACCCGGCCAAGGTGAAGGCAGTGATGGAGTGGCCAACTCCCTCCTCCCATAGACAACTACAACAGTTCCTGGGCTTTGCCAACTTCTACCGTCGATTCATCTGTGACTATAGCATGGTGGCTGCCCGGCTCACCAGACTCACCGCCATGTTTCAAAGTTTCCAATGGTCTCCCGAGGCCAAAGCCGCCTTCAACAAGCTGAAAGGCCTGTTCTTGTCGTCACCCGTCCTTGCTTACACTAACCCCAGTCGGCAGTTCGTGGTAGAGGTGGAAGGATGACCATCTCCACTCCTGTAGCGCCAGGACCACGGCCAGAAGCTCCTTGTTTCCCACGTCGAGAGCCGATGGCTGAAGAAGACAGGTTCTCGCCGCTCACAGCAACAGGCAAATCGGCAGCGGACTGCCGCTCCTGTCTATCGGCCAGGTCAGAAGGTTTGGCTGTCCACCAGGGACCTCACGCTCCAGGTCGAGCCCCGGAAGCTAGCTCCTCGCTTCGTGGGACTGATGGTTAACCCCGCATCTGTCCGTTTGAAGCTTCCCCCAGCGTTTAAGATACACCCCACCTTCCATGTCTCCAAGGTAAAGCCAGTCGTGGAGTCAGATCTGGTTCCACCGTCCGTGCCACCCCCCCCCCCCCCCCCCCGCCCCCCCCGCATTGTGGATGGGGGGCCAGCCTATACAGTCCGGAGCATCCTGGATGTTTGCCGACGAGGTCGGGGTTTCCAGTAGCTGGTCGATTGGGAGGGTTACGGTCCAGAGGAGCGGTCTTGGGTACCCCGCCGGTTTATCCTAGACAACAGCCTCCTCCGCAACTTCTACCTTGCCCACCCAGACAAGCCTGGAATGGCGCCCGGAGGCACCCTTTGAGGGGGTGGTATTGTTGGGTTCTGGGAGGTGGGTTATGGTTTTCTTCCTGCAGGGGGCGTGATGGAGCTTCTCTCCTGCCGCAGCTGGAGCCGCAGGCAGACGAACCTGTGGTCTATCAGTAATCTAGTCCCCTATTTAAAGCCTGTACTCCTGTTTGCCAGTGTTGGAATGTTTTGTCCCTTACGCGAAACCCCGACTCTTTGTGATTTTGCCTTTTGTGATTTTTGCCTACTGTGATTGGACTATCGTGAGTTTCCCCCGTGGACTGTTTGCTGGATTCTTCCGAGGTCTCAATGCCTCTTGTGGATCGTTCGTTTGCCTGTTGCCTCCAATAAAAGTTTTTTGGACACCACCCTCCACTGTGTGCTGCCTGCTTTCGGGTCCTGGTACAACTGCTCCTAACAGTCATGTGCTTCTTGAAACACAATACTTCCAACATTATGGAAAAGATCCGTCAGGATCTGACTTTTGCCAACTCTAAAAACAAACTATCTAACTCAACTTTAGAGTCAGATCAATTGAACCTGAAAAAAGGCCTGGACATTCTTACTCTGATTAGCCTTTCAAAACCCTCGTCACGATTGTCTTAATCGAAACCAACACCCTGTTCTTTAGACCCCATGCGAACTACACTGCTTAGGGAGATCTTCCCATCTACTAGCAGATTAGAGATAAACAGTCTGCACTAAATGCAGAAGAGTTAGCCAATCTTCAACCTTCCCTTTTTGTCTAAGATCCTCAAGGAAATGGTCACCGGGCAATGATGTGCCTACCTCTAAAGCAATAGACTCTGTGAGGACTTTCAGTCAGGATTCAGAACTCATCATAGTACAGAGTCAGCAATTGTGAAAGTCACTCAGAACCTCCTTACAGCATCAGAAAAAGCCCTGATGTCTGTCCTTGTCCTGCTAGACCTCAGTGCTGCTTCTGACACAGTTGACCATCACATTCTCGGACATAGAATGGAAAACTGACTTGTTATAAAAGGCTGGGCCTTAAACTGGTTTAGATCTTACCTATCAGACCAGTCTCAGTTTGTCCATGTTAACAAGGAATCCTCTGCTCCCACTAAAGTCTAGCATGGAGTTCCACAAGGTTCAGTACTTGGTCCAATCTTATACATGCTCCCTTGCGGTAGCATAATCAGGAAGCATTCAATAAACTCTCATTCATAGCTATGCTGATGACACCCATCATTCGAGCCAGACCAAACCGATCAGCTCCTGTAACTTCGGGCCTCAAAGACATAAGGGCCTGGATGACCAGAAATTTCCTACAGTTAAATACAGATAAAACTGAATTTATCATATTAGGCCCCAAGACAATGAAGAACCTGTTCTCTACTGATGTAGCCTTGCTGAGTGGCATTAACCTGGCTCCTAGAACCACTTTAAGGATCCTTGGTGTCTTGTTCAATAGGATTGGTCTTTTAATACCCATATTAAGCATGTCTCAATATTTGCGATTTTGGGCTCTAAGTACAATAAACTTAAACATTAACTCAAGTAGCATGTTTATTACATGTTTAGTGTTTTTTAATATGTCTTACCTTCGATGATGTGTTTTCTGGACAGTCCTCGTTCTGTCTCTGCTCTGGTGGGACACAAACATTAGCATGAAGCTGCGAAGAACATTTGTGACGCGTAATGTCTGAAATGTATGTGAAGGCTCACATCTTCTGTTCCTAGAAGTGTAGCTAGTTGAGTTTGTTCCACTTACTTTCCTCCCCAGTAGAGCTTTGTTGTGATGACCAAACTGGACCGTCTGACAGAAGAAAAATGCAATGAAGGTCATAGACATTCTGTTTCTCACGTATGGAGATAGGTCTCATTGATTCATCAACACTTTTAGCAACGGATGCATTATTAATGGTAATATTGGCAGTAAAGTCTGATCAGTCTGTTCGGATGGCTCATAAACTCAGCATAAAATCAGGCACAGAGAAGAGAAGAGGAGCATTCAGAGCCTTCAGAGCTTTTAGAGCTTTCAGAGGCTCCAGCAACTGCCTTAGTGTCACTGCCAACCAATCAATAATAAATACAAACACAGCAGGACCACAAATATAAAGGGAATATTTGCTGTTGAAAATTATAAAAAAAACTGGGACATCAGGCATGAGGACATGATCCCACTCACTCACACACAGACAAACACACACACCAAAATGGGATAATTACCTCCAGCATTTTTTCTTAATGATGCTTCCCAGAATGATTTCAGCCCTGTGAAGTAGACTCCATTGTAATTCACAACAGTTCACACCTTCACTCCAACACCCTCTCAGTGTGGGGGGGAGGGACACTTAGTCCTGCTTCATCTTTACAGCATCAGTCACAGTCAGAGCCTCTTTCACCTTTTATGAGTGTAGGAACATAAGTTTCACCTGCCGCCTGCGTACACCTCAGCTGTGTCAAACAGGTTCACCCCACTTTCGTAGGCCATCGTCATCAGCTGCTCCGCAACCTAGCAACACATCACACATGTGCACACACAAGGATTACATTACATGCTTTATCTGTATGTCTTCGTGACATTTGAACATAGATACAACATCCTCTCATCATCTATTCATCCATCCATCTTCCAGCCACCTTCTTAAGCCCACACACACACATGCAGGCATGCACACACACACACACACAATATCCAAACCTGCAAATAGGTTGACCATAAATAATCTGACTGATCCAATTTTTTTCTGTTTTTGAAGTTAAACATATTTTTATTGACCTGTCTTGACCTTGAACACATCATAGATTTTAGGTGTCAGGAGGGGTTCATTCAGGAACATTCTTCACAAAACAAAGCCTCAGAGACAGGTCCCATCTGCAGCTCAGCTACCTTCTGTTACAGCAGGAGTGTCTCTATTTGTTCCTGAGCTGGTTGGACAGATCAGACACCAAATTTAAAAATACTTGCTCAGTCTGAGAGCTCTGGACCACCATTAAAGCAAACGGAGCAGACTGTTTTCTAATGGAGAGGACAGCCAGGGACAGTCCAACAGGACATAACAACCTGCACCATGTCTGTCCGTTCGTCTGTCCTGGACGGCCCAAAGCAAACATCCCAAAGGTGAGCAATCTGGAACCAAAGACCAGCTGAGAGGGACAGTCTGATCAGCGCGCACACACACACACACCACACACACACACACACACACACACACACACACACACACACACACCTGGGCCCTTTGGGCTTAGCCAGTGCTTCCATACATGGATCAGACTCTTACAACTCACAATAGAGGCTGTGGTACAGCCTCCCACATACGACCCACACGGCGCTGCAGTGCTGCTAACTCCCATCCACACAGCAGACATCCAAGCTAGCAGCACTTTGTGATTGTTGCCTCAACTTTTAAAATGAGAAGCAAAGAAAAGTTGTATCATGCCGTCGCTCTTTTTGACTTTCTGTGCCATTGTCTAGACAATCCAGAGAGCATGAAAATAATTTACACTGAAATGAGATGAATTTATCTTAAGCAGACACTAAGCGCTAATGTTTGTCACATTTATTTAATCAATTGTAAGGTCGTTACATTATCACAATGTGGGATAAATATTAAGGTAAATCGTATGAAATCATCTGATTTTAACAACCATGGCCGACTGTTCTGTCATGAGGGACTTGGTGTGGGGTTATAGAAGCTTTCAAAGACAACACACAGGAGGTCAAAGCAGACTTTATAGGCTCCGAGCACTTTCATCCCCCTTTGTTAGATCTTTGTCCATGCATCCATCCTGCGACACAGTTGATGGGAACCCTCAGGAACCATCAGTCAGGCTCAGGTTCAAAAGGTTTAAAGATACAATATTTGAATTTTAATTCTGAGGGTCAAGCACTGAAACATCTCTGTTTGATAACTTTACCACTAATGTGTCCAATTTTAGGTTGTGATGCAGCAAACCAGCAGGTCCCAGTGACATTGAACTGGTGACATTCAGAATAACCGAGAGGATGGGGGCTGAGCTGTGAGCATTAATATTGCTGTTATGTAAGGTTGCTGCCCATGTGTCCCCCAGGGGGACCTTTGTGCTCTTCTCCCCAAGTGTCACTGCTAAACTCTGTGTGTGTGTGTGTGTGTGTGTGTGTGTGTGTGTGTGTGTGTGTGTGCGTGCGTGTGTGTGTGTGTGTGTGTGACTGTGTTTGTGAGCTAACTGGGGCCAGTAGCAACTTCAGAGCAGCTTAGAGGTGATCATCATGTGTAAAGGGGATTTAAGTCTATGTACATTTGAAGGGTTGCGCCACTGGGGTGTTTTTGGAAACAGAAGTCTTTCTTTACAATGGAGGAACATAAAGTCAAACTTTGCCTGTTGGCTTTAAAGCTGTCTGTCCTCCAGAAGGTTAACTGTGTCCTCACACAACAATACATGACAACATTCAAGCTACAGCTCTGCAGCAGATCTGAATCTCTGCATCCTCAGATCTTTTATTTCCTGTGAAATAAGAAATTTTGATCATGTTGATTTCTTGTGTGAGAGAATTTAAACGTGTAGTTCAATCTTTTGGACATTTATTCCTTCACCGTATGTACCATTAAGCCGCTTGTCCTACCTCATCTGATATCTGTCCTCCAAACGTCACCCACGTACCTGCAGACAGAGACAGGAAGAACCGCTGTGAACCGCTGCTTGTGTTTGAGCGTGTAGGAACGTCTGAGGCACTGCATCAATAACACAAAGGTTTCTGCTCCTGTCTTAACAATGTAGTTGCTGTAGCTGAAACTGCACCAGTGAAAAAGAGAAGAATGGAGCTTGTTAATCTATCCCAGCCAGAAAAGAATGTAAAAAGGAACAAAAAAGAAATGAACTGAAAAGTTGGTTTATATTAACAAGAGTCACATCATATGATCAAGGGCGTAAATACTCAGCTGCAAGATCGTGTGTGTGTGTGTGTGTGTGTGTGTGTGTGTGTGTGTGTGTGTGGTTGGTTGGTTGGTTTTTCTGGGCTCTGCTGACACAAAGTCAAAACATTGTTGTCATTTGTGATTTGTGTCACGATCCTGCTGCCAGTGTACCAGCTTTCTGATTGGTCATTTTCATATGGACTCTGCGGAGGGCACCAGCATCATAAACTGCACTAACTTTGGCACAACTACTGATCACTGAGATGTCTGTCTGGAAAAAATAAAGGAGCAGATCTGTTGGAGCAGCTAGCATTTGAAGAGCCTGTAGCTCTATAACAGAGACGATTCTGTTATCTCACTCAGAATCTCTTATATAAACTTCCATCAGGACAATAACTCAAGGGCCTGCTGATGCTTTAGCTGCTGCTGCGACTACCACTGCTGCTGCTGCTGCTGTTGTTGCTGCCATTCTGCTGCTGCTGCTGCTCAGTCTTTGCTGCTTGACAGATGAATCCAAGCCAGAACTTATGGCTGGACTTGAACAGAGCTGTTCACACCCAAAGCAGCTTGACAGTAGTTCTGCTACTTTAGAACAGAGGAAAAACTGTCCAGATGTTCCAGCCTGATGGAGACACATGCTGGTCCTCACAGAGCTGCTGCTGCTATTCAATACTAACATGAAAAGGATCACCTTTAATCAAAACACTCTTTTAAGACTATCGAATTTTAGTTCATTGACATTATTTAGTAAAAATCTGTTTGACACGAAAGAATATTTTTTCATGGCAAATCTAGGTCAGTAAAATTGTAGTGACCATGAATTTATGTACAAAAGCAACTAAAGGGAAACATCCAGGGGGTGAACAGTTTTATAGGCCTTGCATGAATATTAACGTTCCGCCTGTCTTACAAGTGTAGAATAGTGAAGTGAATCCTATTTATGATTTGCCAGAGGGTTTGTGATTAATAAGGAATCCAAGTCTTTTATTGTGCTCTCTTTCAACTTTTCAACAAAATGGAAGCTTTTATTGCTTTGCATCATGAAAGAGTAATTTTTTTGGATTGTGTGAAGCATAAAGAGGCAGTACTGGGAGGGAAAGTTTAACCTCCACCAGTGGTAATGATGATCAGCATGGATGCTGATAAACTACACTCTCCTAGTTTAACTAAGCTGCTCACCAAGGCTGGAGTTTCTTCTGAGGTTTGATTTCCTTACTGCACATCTGGAGCTGGACTTCTGTCCAGCAGCAGACAAACTGAAGCCAAAAGATGACTCAGCTCATTTGAAGATGGGATTAAATCCTGCAGCTTATTATAGTTATTGCTGAGTTTGACATTTTACAGCCAGAAACACTGATGACAGGACAGCTTATTTATATATTGGTTAAAATGTGACAATTACTGAGGCTGGACTCGAAGAGTGCTCACTGCAGCCTGAACTCTGGACAGTTATTCAGACCTCATTTTCCTTTTACACGGTTGTTAGTGTCAAGCAGCGAGAAGCCCAGAGTCAAAAAGACTTGGAGGAGAGCTTTTAAGATCTAAGGTGTCAGTTTTGGTCTAATTCTTTGCTTAAACTCAGGTTTCAGCCTTAGATCCTTGCATCTGCTCCAGGCTAACCCTAACCCTCTGAGTGGAGTGTCACACTGGGAACAGCAGGTGGTGGACAGCTTGCATTACTCCGACCTTTTCTGAAAATCAAGAGCCTGTCTGAACAGGAAATTTTGGACTGGGTGAAAATGACAGACCTAACCTCCAAGGCTGTGGATTTAAATAGGCCCCTCTTGAAAATAAAAACATCTCTAATGTCGTGAATGGTGATTCAAGGTGATTTTTATCTGCATTCTGCAGACAATCAACCACTCACAGGCTGCCCTTGTCAAGGAAAAGCAGGTGTGTGACAGGTTGAGGCGACTTCAGTGGAGTTGGTGTCAGGTTGACATGTCTCACGTGGATCGTGGGTAAATCTGTGAGACGAGCGACTCACCCAGTCCTAAACAGGATACTCGGAGTCCTGATTTCCCAAGATTCCTGTAGAGAAAATCATGAATGATTCTTTTGTTCCTCCATTCAGGCCAACAATAATAACCCAAAAGAACATTTAATCTTATTAATGTGACCTTAGAAACAGGCAATAATAAAGAGTTTAAATAACAAACATTGACTTGTCTGCCAGTATGCACACACACACACACACACACACGCACACACACACACACACACACACACGCACACACACACGCACACACACACACACACACACACACACACATTCATTTAAATAATGACAATTAAAGAAAATTATTCCCTTATCAACATAAATTCTTTAAGGAAAAAGTTCAGTATCAGATGTCCTTGAGCACCGATGGAATTAAGGTGATTTGCAGCCTCTCTTTATTGCCTATATGTTTAATTGGGACTGAGAGTCGAGTCACGCTCAGAAAATCCATTTTGGCTGAAGCAGCAGATTGTTTCTGACCTCTAAAATATCCACAGAGGAAGCTGAGAAGTTTCACCCATTTGCTGCTCCAGGACCGGTGAGATTACCCTGGATCAGAAGGAGGTCAGATCTACAAACGTTTCAGAGTCCTCATCCAGGGAACTGCTGGTTCAGCAAGGCATCATCACAGCTACAGAACCAGGAGGTAATAACAGCTAAGAAGGTAATAACAGCTGCCAAATCAGCTCACATTCAACAGAACCATTGAGGACAGGCAGAGGAATCATTAAACACTTAGTAGGGATCCACCAACATTAGGAGAAGAGGGTATGGACAGGTGGTAAAAATGACAAACCAGACAGGGAGGGACAGGACAAACAGCCAAGGAGGGACAGGACAAACAGCCAGGAACCAACCAGTTTGTCCCCACTCGAGAAACCACACACAGAAGTCTGCGCAAATACTTGAATAGACTAATGTAATAAGCAGAAACGTCTGAGCTGACACGTTAGCCTGGGCTGTTCCTGCCATTTAGGTCGAAAACCGATCTAGATCAGAGCTTTGTGTCCTTATGTCTTCTTGTCTTCCAACTCTCTCAGCTCTGAGGGACGATGGAATGGTCTGGTCTTTGACCCACAGCTGGTCCAGCATCATCTGCAGTACCACACCTCATCAGAAAATATAACACTGTCACCGCAATACCCACAAACACCGTTACAGACGTAAAAACAACTGCAGGAAAAGGACATTTGTTAACAAATGACGATTTTCATGATACAGTAATCACTGCATTCACACCTGTTAATGGAACAAAGAGTTTACAAGCTGTCCCCAGTAAGACCAGCCCTCAGGGTAGTAATGGTGTTGTGGAATCCTACAGCTGTAGGCTGAGTGTGAGTAGCACAGTCATTCACCGATGGACAGGTGTGTGGCTGGTGAATCTAGTGTATGAAACAACCTTTAAGGAAAGGAACTCAGAGATGAAGGAGCATTAGTTGATTTCTGTTTTAGTGAGAATGAACCAGTTCTTCTTGTTGATGGACCTTGGATTGTGGCAAGTTTTGTGTGTAACAGCCTGCAGAGCAACAGTTCCAGGAGGACACGAGTGTGCGGGGCTGCGGTGACTCAGAGTGGCAGTGTGGGCTGAAATGGCTCAGGTTTGAGCTTTGAATCAGACAAAGTCTTAAATCTATTTGTTGTCAAGTGTCCCGGTTCTTCAGGCTGTACTTCTGACACTGTGCAGGCTTATGTAATTCTACCGCTACAGTCTCCTCCTGCTGTTCTTGCTCTTCACTACCCTTTCAGACTCAAACTCAGTTCCAGCTAGCAGGTAAGCTCTTCTGCAAGCCTGAGGATCCTTGATGTTTCTCTTTTGTGTGTTTATGTCACATTAACATTTGCAGTTTACAGAACAGTGTTTCAGGCTGTTGCAGAACTGTTCTTTTTTCTAGGAGGAGGGGAAACTCAATTGGTTTGAAGAGGGGGTTAAAGGCTCCCAGTCTCAAACTGGTTCACACTATAGCTGAGCTCAGCTGATTTTCTGCTCATGTGAACATTTAATCCCGGAAGACCTGGATGAGTCCATGTTCAGAGTCACAGTTTCGGGAGAACACACACATCAGCACACACACACACACACACACACACACATACACATACACATACACATACACACACACACACACACACACACACACACACACACACACACACACATATACACACACATGCTCTTCAGCTGGTGAATGATTGATTATTGTGCTTATTTGAGAGCAGCCATAGGACCTGAGTCATGTGTGAGGCCTGAAGATGAGTAATTCACCTGGACTGACATGACTGTCAGGACTGTGCTGACTGGAGCCTCCAGGCTGGTCCGACTGTTTTGGGCTGTCTCAGTGTAGAAGAGTCAGGGCCTATCAGCATAACAACGCTCCGTCTCTGGGAGTGTTGCTGTCATCACTTTTCCGTTAAATTTCTGTTAAATCAATAAAGCAGCATAAACCCTTCACTGTGCTCAGTGAACTCGTGGACGTGTCTCCTTCAAACAGCTAAAAAGTTGCTGGTGTGTAACCCTTTTTCAGTCATTCTGCTGCCACAGGGCAGAATAATCCCAACAGCTTTCCCAACACTCTTTTAATGAAAGCTGGAAGAAGACGGCATGTTTGGCAGGGACCATTACATTATCTGGAAACGTATTAGCGTAATCTGCGGTCCCACTGCCGTGGCAACAGATAAACTATCAGAAGACATGGATTTTGTGCAGAATTCCAGCACAGGCTTACAGGAGTTTACTGGTCCAGAGTTCACCTCAAAGACTCAGGTGATGAGCACCTGAGTGTGGGGCACCTGTCGTCAGACAGACTGACCAACGATCTGCGTTTATGATTGTGTTCAGGGTTCAGGGTAACAGGAGCACCATCACCATTATAATGGCTCAGACATTCGACACTTCTCTGCTACTCCATTTCTCCCTCCACCCCTCTTTCATCCCTCCATCCACTCCTTTCATCATCCCTAACTGAACCAACTCATATCAAACCTTTATGAAGAGTCCCTGAGAAAGAAGAGCTATAACATTATGAGAGTAGTGAGACTGTGCATTTAAATCTTGGGACTGATAATCCACCTAATCTTGCAGCATCATTCATCAAATCTGACAGATGGAAATGATGAAGACCTTCAGCTATAAATACACCTTTAAAAATCAAAACACGTTCTTGAGGGGAAAAAACAGATTCAGAGGTTTGACCTAACCATTTAAAAAGTCCCCCCACTAAATTTTATGGCTTCAGTAGCATCGCCTCCAGCTCATGCACATGTGCGTGAGCACATTTGTTTAAGGTGTTTCAACCTGAGTGATTGTGTGGTGCAGCCACAGACATAATTACCATAGCAACAAGCTGAGATAATGTGTTGGTTAAAGCTGTGGACTATTTATTATGAGCTGGTTTGGATCTCCAAATTAGACACACGGACGTACACAGTTTGACACACGCTAATCGTCCTTGGATCGACTCCTTTTCCGGACCAGCTCATTCTGGACTACATCTCAGGTTCTGCTACAACATTTACTATTGTCTAATTTAATTATTCACAGCAGTACTGAACATATGTATCCAAACATTTACCCAAAACATTTACCCAGACCCAGCTAGAGCCAGAGCCAGAGCCAGAGCCAGAGCAAGTCCCAGACCCGAATCCATATCCAGATCCAGATCCAGATCCTGACCCAGACCCAGATCCAGACCATCAGCACACACAGAGAGAAGAGTTAAATCAATAGCAATACAAGATAAATTGATCTGGTTCAACAGTGATGTAACTTTAAAAAGTAAGTTTTAAAATGAATTTAGCAGCATGCTAGCTTCACCCTTGACTTTGCTGCAGCTGGAATTTACCTGTTCTGTCAGGGCTGCTGACAGACAAATCATCTTCATCACCCTCATTTTCAGGGCGTGTGTGGTTGCGGCCATACTGTGTATGCGGAGTGTATGCACTTTGAGGACCGAGTTGCTGAATGTTAAAGACATGAATAAACTGAAGCTGACGGATTAATCAGTATTTATATTAAATTATATTTTATATTATTTATTATTTAAACCAGTATGGCAGCAGTCAGAGCAAAGCCATCAAACACTGATTTGAAGAACGTTGCATCCAAAAAGGTCAAATGTTTCCTGGCACAAGAAATTAATTTGAGGACCAAAGCGATGGAAGCATACGTGCACTTCAGAAGACACCGTTAAGGTTGCAGAACTTCCCAAGGTTTTCATTAAATTCAGCAACTGAAGGCCATGGCAAGTTCCATCCAGCAGATAAAACACAAAACTGGGAGACTGGAATGTGGCTACCTGACTGGGCAGACTGGGAGACTGGAATGTTGCTACCTGACTGGGCAGACTGGGAGACGTGAATGTTGCTACCTGACTATGACCAGGCCATAGGAGCTGCATTCCACATGTGTTGGACTCTTCTACTCAAGAACCTTCATTTCTGGTTCGTTCCATCACACAGGGAGGGAGTGAGAGGAGCAGAACTGCTCACTAATCACAGCACCATGCCGGCCGTGGGTCTCCTCATTACTGCCTATGAGCTTTGTCAGCTCTGACCAGTTGTTCCAGCCTGAAAGTGAAGTAATTGTCAGTAGCAGAGCCACACAAACACCACACAGTCAGAAAATAGTTCCTGCTGAGCTGTCAGAACTAAGATGCAGAATGCGTGCACCATAATCACACTCGTTCCACCCCCCAGCATGCATGCAGGCAGCCTGCTGTTCTGCTGTGGTCTGGGCTCATTAAAATTTAAAACATCTACTCAGGCTCTTGATCGGACTCGATCAACTGATTACAGCAGCCAACCAGTTGAACTGAGTTGAAGCTTCACCTGGAAGCTACTGGAAGAATCAAACATCCTCACGTGAAACTCCATCTGAGCTCTGAGTTCAACACAGGAAAGTTGGACAAAGAGAAGTGGAGGAGGTGCCTTTTTTCTCCTGCCCCCAGAAGCCTCCTTTCCTCTAATGTCAGAAGAACTTTCACCACCTTCAGCCTGCTAAACATTTAATGACGGGCTGACAGGAAGAACCGGACAATGTTTGACATCCACCACTGAAAGCAGCGAAGAGGCTGGTGTCTCTGTGAGTGACAATTATTTCCATGACAACAAGACCGCTGACAACCACGTTCTATAGTCTAGTAACATCTCTAATGTGAGGCTCTATGGCAGCTTTGGCTGTTTTCTGATGGCCGCTGATGTCACAGCAGCTTTCTGGGACAGAAGAGGTGCAAGAAAAAAATGAAATATGTGTAAATATGTCACAATCTCCCAGCCTGAGCTCTGGAAATGAAGCTTCCATAGGAGAGGAGAGGAGAGGAGAGGAGAGGAGAGGAGAGGAGAGGAGAGAGGAGAGGAGATCTTTTGTGAGGCGATAATGAGAAGGTTTGGAGCTCCACACTGGCTGCAGGTAAACTTTCCCCTCATATGAGGATAATTTAAACAAATGAAATGATAAATAAGAGCAGAAAGATGAGAACTGGCTCAGAAACAATTGATCACTGCTTGGCAACAGAGGAATATGGAAATAATCCTTCTCATGGAGTGGAGCAATAAAAGAGTGAGGAAAGAAGAGAAGAAATGCTGCAGTTGTCACACACCTGTACTTCATCCCCGTGTGTTTCCCCGTTGACTCCTTTAAGGAGATGTGACGTGGTGTGAAGGACCCAAAGCTGCGAGCGATGATGGCCACAGTGCGAAACTTGGCCCTGGCCTGGTTCACCACGTTGGGACTGGTGGCGTTCTGCTTGCTGTGCTCGCCATTGCCCCGCTTCAGGTTGTGGTCTGTGCAGGCGATGGACACCTGCATGGCTGCTCTTCACTCAGGAGGCAGAGGGAGACACTCAGTCTGTCCTCAAAGTCTCTCAGATCAGCGACTCCGAGGGTCACAGTTTTCTCCTCTAAAACTCCTCAGTTCCTCTCAAATATTCAGTTTCTTCACATAAGAACAGGCAAAAACCACAGTTATTCCATTTGTTGTATTCAAGTCTCCTTTTGTAGAAGAAGCAGTCAAAGGTGAGAACGTGTGACACTGAGCGGAGGGATCAGCCAGCTCATCCCTCCTCCTGTTTTCCTCCACTGACACTGATCTACACTGAGTTTCCAAAGCGGCTTCAGCTGCAGTGCCACAGTCAGCAAAGGAGGAGTGCAGAGAGCAGGCAGAGAAATGGAAGTGATACCCAGGGAGAGAGAGGGAGGGAAGAGAGAGAGCGAGAGAGAGAGAGCATGATGTTGACAGAGGGGGAGGAGAGTGATGCAGAGGAAGGATGAAAGTGGGAGTCATCCTCTGGTCCTGGCAGGGTGCACCATCACTTTTTTCATCTTGACATTTCTTTTCTTCTCTATCTTCCTCTCCTCTAAAGCTTTTCTCTCACTATCATTCCCCACTTACTTTCTTTTCTTCCCTTTTGCTTCCTGTGCTGTGATGTTTGCTTTCTGCCAGAGTTGGAGGCCGATTTCTCCTCTCTGACCAGCCATATGTAGGAGATGGATCCCCTTCAGCTCTGCACTGATCTTCTCCTCATTAACGGTTCAGCATCCGTCATTCACTGGAACAGCACCACACCTCTGTGGGATTCAGATATTTCATCTGTGTATCATGTGCTGAACTGGTCCAGATGTTGCAATATGTTACATGAGTCATGGCAGGTATGTGAGGTCAGACAGATCACTCACATCCAGCACTGCTGCCTGTTAGCATCAGTCCTCCAGACATGGCTGGCTGGCTGGCTGGCTGGCTGGCTGGCTGGCTGGCTGGCTGGATGGATGGCTGGATGGATGGCTGGCTGGCTGGCTGGATGGATTGCTCTTCACTGCTCTTATTGGCCAGTTCTGATATTAACTCCTCCCCTTAATAATATGCATGCAAACAAATATGTGAAGAGTTATATAAAGAAAATAAGAAACATATTTATATCATATGTATAATCCTTTAAATCACGCAAATCCCCTCTCACTATCATTTGGGGGGGAATAGAGGACAAAAAAAGAGAAAAGCAACAGAATTCTGCTCTTTCTCCCCCTCCTTCCCTCTCTCTTCCTTCTACCTCTCTGTCTCTAAATCCCCCCTCCTCTCTCACTCTCTCCCTCTTTGTCTCTCTCCTTCTCCCCCCTCTCTCTTCCCCCCTCTCTCTCCATCTGCTCCCTCTCTCCTCCCTTTCTCTCTCTCTGCCCTCTTCTCTCTCCATCTCTCTCCCCTCCTCTCCCTCCTCCCTCTCTCCTCTCCTCCCTCTCTGTCCCTCTCCCCCGTCTCTCCCTCTGCCTCCTCTATCGCTCCTCTTTTTCTCTCTTCTCCCTCTGCCCCCCCCCCTCACATAATGCAGTTGAGGAAGCATCATTAATCTTCAAGAGCTTCTCATAAACTAGAAAACTGTCCCAACTGTAGTTAATGTCGACTTGACAGAAGGCCTTAAATCCCTGAAATAGAGGTTATCTTATCTCGGGTTCGCTTAGCTTGGCTCACTTTAGCCCAATTTGTTTCGGTGATAGTTTGTGCTGGGGCTAACGCAGGTCAGAACCTTTACGGACCTGTTTCACTGACTGACCCACCGTTTACAGGCTGACATCTCAGCCTAAAGCCAAACGAACGTCTCAAGTCTCATTTATCTGAATCTTCGTGAGTTTCCCTCCACAGAGGAAATTCTGTGTGTTGCTGTTTTCTTGGTGTTTTCAGCAATTTATCCCTGATTATCTGTGTTTGTGCTCCTGTTTTACAAGCAGCTACTATGAAACACCACATGAGTCTGAACGCAGCACCGACTCTGTCCTTGTGTTTGCGTGCACATTGCTCTTTCTTCTGCTGCATCAGCTGAAGTCCATGACCTGCCTGCTGAAGCCAGTTAACAGGATGGTGGTGATTGAAGAACCCCCTGTTGTAGAACAGCACCTTACAGCTAATGCTAACACAGCTTTGATGACAATGCAACTTTCCTGGTGAAAGGATTTAGCTGCTCATCTGCAGTTTCCCAGTGGGACCTGGATCCATGGCCCTGCTGGCTCAGGTTGTGGCTCCAGCTGTTCCATGCACTAGTGGACCCATTTGACAGACAGACTGATTCAGGTCAAGAATGCAACATCTGTGCAGCAGTGTTGGCAGCATGGAATCAAATCAAATTAAATCAATCTTTATTTATATAGCAACTGTTACAATCAAAACTGTTTGTAGGTGCTTTACAGAATCCCAGGGCCTGACCCCAAACAAGCAACAGTGGCAAGGAAAAACTCCCCTTTAACAGGAAGAAACCTTGAGCATGATCCGGCTCATGTAGGGGGACCCTCCTGCTGATGGCCGGCTGGGTAGAGAGAGAGGAGAAGGGGGAGGACAGGCAGAGGAGAGAATAGGCAGAGATCATTGAAATCCAAACAGGGGACCGCTGCACTTACAACAGGCGCACCAACAAAATCAAAATGTCTGCACTGTGCGCTCCGGTGCCATCCACCCAGCACACCTACACCTTGCATAGGGCCATTTATGTTCTCACGTGGTAGCACATGGGTCACACATGCTGAGACCCAGGCACAGTGAGTACACACCCAAACCATATCTGGCTCCTGCCTCCATGCAGGTTACAAACACACTTTCACTTTACCTTGTTGCATATTCTCTCAGTAAAGACTGAGGCTACAGGTCAAAGAACGTGTTGGTGAGTCAATAGTCAATCATATGCAGTGACCCTCAGTAAAACATCCTTCACCTGGACACACACAGAGATACAGACACTGCCTATCAAATCCACCCACAAAGACACGTGTCACGATCCCAGTTATGTTGTTTAGTTTGCTTTTACTGTGTGCTCTGCGCACTTTTGCGCGTTTGGTTCTGTTTTGTCTCGCCCCCGTGTTTTGTGTTTCCCCGTTTCAATAGGTGCTGCGTCATGGACTGTGATTGGCTTGTTCGAGAATGACGCCCTTTAAAAGCCCTGAGGTGTCACCCAACGATGTCTTCTGGCTCCGTTCTCATTCAGTCCCGTGACTCACCATGTCAGCGCTACCAGTTCCCACCATGCTGGTGTCACTCATGTGAAACTGTGATGTCAACAACACCATCATCTCCCTTTCTAAGCAGGCAGCCGCTTGAACGGGAAGCCCAAGAGAGACTTTTATGGATTAAACTCAGTGTGAACTGACGAACGTCTGTTTGAATAGGGTTTATTTGTCTGTTTGTTGCATCAAACAAGCCTGAATCTAACAACACATTTAACCAACACCATCAACAGCAGAATCACCACCATCTTCACCACGACCACCACCGTCACCATCACTACCATTTTCACCATTACCGCCATCAACTCAACCATCCTGAAGAGCTCACAAATAATGAAAGTGATGATCTGCCCCTTAGGTCAAATCAAATATATGTGATCATTTAAACATATGGAGTTACACTGAAACATAAACATACACACACACGTGTCCATTTAATTGATGCCAGTGTCCTCAGAGGAGCATTATGTTACAGCTCGGACATGATGCAGCTGAAAACACCAGAAAGCTCAAAGTGTCACGACCTTTTTACACACAGGTCTGGTAAAGGGTCAGTGAAATGCAGGTGTATGTACCATCATCCACATGAACTTCACAGGTTTATGATGTTTTCTGTAATTATTGGAGTTATTTAATCACAACAAGTGGCTGAAATATCCTGATTGCCAGTTTTTCATGCCAGGACAAATTTTGTCTTTAAACCGGAATTCTGTCTCAGGTTTTTTTCATGATGAAGCAGCTCTCAAGCTGCCACCCTGTTAATAGCACCTACACCCACTGCCTGCACCAGTGTTTCTGCTAGCAAGTCTCCAGAAATGGACACTTGACAGTGAAGAGGGGTACCAACAAGGGAAAGCGGTCATCGCAGCAACAGCATCGCTATGGAAACGGTATGGAGGCGTTTAGTGTGTGGGAAAAATCAGCAATAATAAAACACCAGACAGGAGTTCCAATGCCAGATGACATCCAGGCAGTGAAAGGATGAAGCAATATAAGTGAATCTGTGTCTAGCTGCTAAACAACGTGGTGCTTTTGGGCCTGTTGAATATTTGAGTAAGTGGTGTTGACGTGCACATCAAGGTCACAGCAAAGACATCAGTGCAGAAACAGGCTGTGAACATGGATAATCATACACTTGTCCATGAGTGAACGGGGGTCATAAAAGTGTAGCTGTCGGAGAGAACAGACGGTGGGTGTTTGCATGGATTCACCTGCATGTCTGAGGAGATGTTTGGTTCTGAGAGGGAGGCAGAGACACTCGGAACAGATCATCACTGTGTTAAATGGATTACATTAAAAACACCGTCTGGCTCTTCAACACCACGCTCTGATTAGCAGGATGAAAAGTTATTTGCTGTGTTTGCTGGACAGAGAGGTAACATGTTATTAGCTTCACAACTATAAGTTAACAGCAATGAATAATCAAAAACTCTCTGAGATTGAAAAAGGAGGAAATAAAGCATGTGATGCTACTTAAAGAAAATATGAACACAGCACACTAACATCCCTCATTTCTGACTATTATATTAGTGCAAATGCTCAAAGTGTTGCTGTGAAATCACTCTAAAATAACGGGTCTGGAGAGGAAGGGTTCCTACGTGCTGCTCTGATTATTGCTGCTCCCCATCGGAATCTGCTCAAACACGTGACATTCAAACTTCAGCACTAACTTTATCAACAGATACGAAATCACATAACAACATGAATTCAATTAGACATTTTAACCCTTTTAACCATTATAAAGTTATAAATGAAATGATTAACTATTAAATCTCTCTGTGCTTATATTATTGAATTATGCATTTTCTTAACACATTTTAATAATATGAACTGCATAACCATAAACTATACTTCTGCCTCTACAGGGTTGCTGAGGGATTCTATCCTTTCCGTCTGTATACGCATTAAAATCGCCACATACAACAGTAAAATATTCCACCATTAGCGGCTCATGTAGTTTCCTAAAAATCCTTACTTTAGCTGTGTTGTCGGGTGGGGTATACAGGTTAATAACTCTCAAGTTAATATTCCGATAAAAACAATCTATGAGTAACATTCTCCCCGGTTCTCTATATTTAATAACTTCAATATGGCTCTTAAATATGCCCACCCCGTCAGCTTTGTCTGTACCTATTGAGATTATACTCATGGCTTTCGTCCACAATGCAGAAACTTTGGCAACATCTTCTTTAGTCCTTAATCTCAGTTGTTGTATGCATAAAATATTGTAAGTTGTGCTCAATAAAAAGTTGTGATCTTTCCACTGTCCACCTCGACCATGTGGGACTGATTTAAGGACAGCTTCAGGTGACCATGGCCTTGGGTTTGAACATGAAAGTTGTCCAGGAAGTAGTTCCATGGCATAATGGTCAGCACTCTGCACTCTGAATCCAGCGATCTGAGTTCAAATCTCAGTGGAACCTCTTTTTGACACTCAGATCACTTTGGTAACTTCATTTAATTAACTCATCTAAATATCCTTTTGGTAAAGATTTGTCACACATGTCTCGACATGGTCAGTTCAAATTTGAGTGAAACAGTCCAAACTCATTTAAATGAATGTGACCTCAGCCTTTAATCTTGAGAACTAGAGTTCAGCCATTTTTCCTGTTCTACCCTCAACATGAAGAGATAATCTGTGTTGTTCACTTCATCTGTCACTGGTCATGATGCTCTACCTGCTCAGTGTTTAATTCCAATTATTGTGGAAAACCACAATTCCAAGCACAAACCTTGAATACGACCAACCTCATTGATGTCTAAATGAAATATTAGTAATGTGCTCTGCTTGAGAAAACCAAAGGATAAGCACAGTTTCACACAGCCCTGCTCTGAGGTGCCATTTAAATGTCTTTTTGAATGAGCTACTGTGAGCACCACCCACAGAAGGTCCTTGTCCCTCCCACAGAACTCTGTGCACCACCCATAGAAGGTCCTTGCCCCTCCCAAAGAAGTCTTTGAACCAACCACAGAAGTCTTTGCACCGCCCGAGGAACATTTTTTCACCACCCACTACTGATGGTCTTTGCACCACCCACGACTGATGGTCTTTCCACTGCTCACCTCTTCCGCCTGAGACAGATTTGGGGACAGCTTCAGGGGATCATGGCTGTGGGGTTGAACATGACAGTGGTCCATGCAGTCCCAAACAGGCATGATATGAACAAAGAAATAAAAGTAGCCAAATTAGAGTCATACTTTTCTTCAAAAGAAGCTTTTTGTTACAGAGCTGTGGTTCCATGGTGTAATGGTCAGCACTCTGGACTCTAATCCAGCGATCTGAGTTCAAATCTCAGTGGAACCTCTTTTTGACAGTCAGATCACTTTGGTAACTTCATTTAATTAACTCATCCTAAATATCCTTTTGGTAAAGATTTGTCACACATGTCTCGACATGGTCAGTTCAAATTTGTCTTGTTCCACGGCTGAGAATCAATCGGAAAACAGAAGTGAAAGTATCAGCATGCAGGCACACTTCTATTGATGGAGTGGTCTACAAACTTGCTGTGGTTCCATGGTGTAATGGTTAGCACTCTGGACTTTGACTCCAGTGATCTGAGTTCAAGTCTCAGTGGAACCTTCTTTATTCTTCAGCCAACCATTTCGGGATATCATTGTTGAGTTCACGTTCTATTTATCCAATCAACTTTACTGTTGCCTTATCATTGAGAGCAGAAGAGTAAATGATGAGCGTTGGTCCCAGAACAGAGCCCTGTGGAACACAGTTGTGTACAGTACAGCGAGAAAAGCTCAAGTGAAACCAGCATAATTCCATTTTGATGTAGATGCATGATGTTTCAGGAGATGTGAGAAAGTAAATAAAAGGTGTCAATCATTTCAACATTTGAGTGAAACAGTCCAAACTCATTTAAATTAATGTGACCTCACCTTTTAATCTTGAGAACCACAGTTCAGCCAGCTTTTTCCTGTTCTAACTACCCTCAACATGAAGATAATCTGTGTTGTCACTTCATCTGTCACTGGTCATGATGCTCTACCTGCTCAGTGTTTAATTCCAATTATTGTGGAAAACCACAATTCCAAGCACAAACCTTGAATACGACCAACCTCATTGATGTCTAAATGAAATATTAGTAATGTGCTCTGCTTGAGAAAACCAAAGGATAAAGCACAGTTTCACAGCCCTGCTCTGAGGTGCCATTTGAATGTCTTTCCGAATGAGCTACTGTGAGCACCCACCCCAGAAGGTCCTTGTCCCTCCCACAGAACTCTGTGCACCACCCATAGAAGGTCCTTGTCCCTCCCAAAGAAGTCTTTGAACCAACCACAGAAGTCTTTGCACCGCCTGAGGAACATTTTTTCACCACCCACTACTGATGGTCTTTGCACTGCTCACCTCTTCCGCCTGAGACAGATTTGGGGACAGCTTCAGGGGATCATGGCTGTGGGGTTGAACATGACAGTGGTCCATGCAGTCCCAAACAGGCATGATATGAACAAAGAAATAAAAGTAGCCAAATTAGAGTCATACTTTTCTTCAAAAGAAGCTTTTTGTTACAGAGCTGTGGTTCCATGGTGTAATGGTCAGCACTCTGGACTCTGAATCCAGCGATCTGAGTTCAAATCTCAGTGGAACCTCTTTTTGACAGTCAGATCACTTTGGTAACTTCATTTAATTAACTCATCCCAAATATCCTTTTGGTAAAGATTTGTCACACATGTCTCGACATGGTCAGTTCAAATTTGTCTTGTTCCACGGCTGAGAATCATTCGGAAAACAAAAGTGAAAGTATCAGCATGCAGGCACACTTCTATTGTTGGAGTGGTTGACACACTTCCTGCAGTTCTATGGTGTAATGGTTAGCACTCTGGACTTTGACTCCAGTGATCTGAGTTTAAGTCTCAGTGGAACCTTCTTTATTATTCTTCAGCCAACCATTTCGGGATATCATTGTTGATTTAACGTTCTATTTATCCAATCAACTTTACTGTTGCCTTATCATTGAGAGCAGAAGAGTAAATGATGAGCATTGGTCCCAGAACAGAGCCCTGTGGAACACAGTTGAGACTAAGTACAACGAGAAAAGCTCAAGTGAAACCAGCATAATTCTCATTTTGATGTAGATGCATGATGTTTCAGGAGATGTGAGAAAGTAAATAAAAGGTGTCAATCATTTCAACATTTGAGTGAAACAGTCCAAACTCATTTAAATGAATGTGACCTCAGCCTTTAATCTTGAGAACTAGAGTTCAGCCCTTTTTCCTGTTCTACCCTCAACATGAAGAGATAATCTGTGTTATTCACTTCATCTGTCACTGGTCATGATGCTCTACCTGCTCAGTGTTTAATTCCAATTATTGTGGAAAACCACAATTCCAAGCACAAACCTTGAATACGACCAACCTCATTGATGTCTAAATGAAATATTAGTAATGTGCTCTGCTTGAGAAAACCAAAGGATAAAGCACAGTTTCACAGCCCTGCTCTGAGGTGCCATTAAATGTCTTTTTGAATGAGCTACTGTGAGCACCACCCACAGAAGGTCCTTGTCCCTCCCACAGAACTCTGTGCACCACCCATAGAAGGTCCTTGTCCCTCCCAAAGAAGTCTTTGAACCAACCACAGAAGTCTTTGCACCGCCCGAGGAACATTTTTTCACCACCCACTACTGATGGTCTTTGCACCACCCACGACTGATGGTCTTTCCACTGCTCACCTCTTCCGCTCTTCCGAGACAGATTTGGGGACAGCTTCAGGGGATCATGGCTGTGGGGTTGAACATGACAGTGGTCCATGCAGTCCCAAACAGGCATGATATGAACAAAGAAATAAAAGTAGCCAAATTAGAGTCATACTTTTCTTCAAAAGAAGCTTTTTGTTACAGAGCTGTGGTTCCATGGTGTAATGGTCAGCACTCTGGACTCTGAATCCAGCAATCTGAGTTCAAATCTCAGTGGAACCTCTTTTTGACAGTCAGATCACTTTGGTAACTTCATTTAATTAACTCATCCTAAATATCCTTTTGGTAAAGATTTGTCACACATGTCTCGACATGGTCAGTTCAAATTTGTCTTGTTCCACGGCTGAGAATCAATCGGAAAACAGAAGTGAAAGTATCAGCATGCAGGCACACTTCTATTGATGGAGTGGTGTACAAACTTGCTGTGGTTCCATGGTGTAATGGTTAGCACTCTGGACTTTGACTCCAGTGATCTGAGTTCAAGTCTCAGTGGAACCTTCTTTATTCTTCAGCCAACCATTTCGGGATATCATTGTTGAGTTCACGTTCTATTTATCCAATCAACTTTACTGTTGCCTTATCATTGAGAGCAGAAGAGTAAATGATGAGCATTGGTCCCAGAACAGAGCCCTGTGGAACACAGTTGAGACTAAGTACAACGAGAAAAGCTCAAGTGAAACCAGCATAATTCTCATTTTGATGTAGATGCATGATGTTTCAGGAGATGTGAGAAAGTAAATAAAAGGTGTCAATCATTTCAACATTTGAGTGAAACAGTCCAAACTCATTTAAATTAATGTGACCTCACCTTTTAATTTGAGAACCACAGTTCAGCCATTTTTCCTGTTCTACTACCCTCAACATGAAGAGATAATCTGTGTTGTTCACTTCATCTGTCACTGGTCATGATGCTCTACCTGCTCAGTGTTTAATTCCAATTATTGTGGAAAACCACAATTCCAAGCACAAACCTTGAATACGACCAACCTCATTGATGTCTAAATGAAATATTAGTAATGTGCTCTGCTTGAGAAAACCAAAGGATAAAGCACAGTTTCACAGCCCTGCTCTGAGGTGCCATTTGAATGTCTTTCCGAATGAGCTACTGTGAGCACCACCCACAGAAGGTCCTTGTCCCTCCCACAGAACTCTGTGCACCACCCATAGAAGGTCCTTGTCCCTCCCAAAGAAGTCTTTGAACCAACCACAGAAGTCTTTGCACGCCCGAGGAACATTTTTTCACCACCCACTACTGATGGTCTTTGCACCACCCACGACTGATGGTCTTTCCACTGCTCACCTCTTCCGCCTGAGACAGATTTGGGGACAGCTTCAGGGGATCATGGCTGTGGGGTTGAACATGACAGTGGTCCATGCAGTCCCAAACAGGCATGATATGAACAAAGAAATAAAAGTAGCCAAATTAGAGTCATACTTTTCTTCAAAAGAAGCTTTTTGTTACAGAGCTGTGGTTCCATGGTGTAATGGTCAGCACTCTGGACTCTGAATCCAGCGATCTGAGTTCAAATCTCAGTGGAACCTCTTTTTGACAGTCAGATCACTTTGGTAACTTCATTTAATTAACTCATCCTAAATATCCTTTTGGTAAAGATTTGTCACACATGTCTCGACATGGTCAGTTCAAATTTGTCTTGTTCCACGGCTGAGAATCAATCGAAAACAGAAGTGAAAGTATCAGCATGCAGGCACACTTCTATTGATGGAGTGGTGTACAAACTTGCTGTGGTTCCATGGTGTAATGGTTAGCACTCTGGACTTTGACTCCAGTGATCTGAGTTCAAGTCTCAGTGGAACCTTCTTTATTCTTCAGCCAACCATTTCGGGATATCATTGTTGAGTTCACGTTCTATTTATCCAATCAACTTTACTGTTGCCTTATCATTGAGAGCAGAAGAGTAAATGATGAGCATTGGTCCCAGAACAGAGCCCTGTGGAACACAGTTGAGACTAAGTACAACGAGAAAAGCTCAAGTGAAACCAGCATAATTCTCATTTTGATGTAGATGCATGATGTTTCAGGAGATGTGAGAAAGTAAATAAAAGGTGTCAATCATTTCAACATTTGAGTGAAACAGTCCAAACTCATTTAAATTAATGTGACCTCACCTTTTAATCTTGAGAACCACAGTTCAGCCATTTTTCCTGTTCTACCCTCAACATGAAGAGATAATCTGTGTTATTCACTTCATCTGTCACTGGTCATGATGCTCTTCCTGCTCAGTGTTTAATTCCAATTATTGTGGAAAACCACAATTCCAAGCACAAACCTTGAATACGACCAACCTCATTGATGTCTAAATGAAATATTAGTAATGTGCTCTGCTTGAGAAAACCAAAGGATAAAGCACAGTTTCACAGCCCTGCTCTGAGGTGCCATTTGAATGTCTTTCCGAATGAGCTACTGTGAGCACCACCCACAGAAGATCCTTGTCCCTCCCACAGAACTCTGTGCACCACCCATAGAAGGTCCTTGTCCCTCCCACAGAAGGTCCTTGTCCCTCCCAAAGAAGTCTTTAAACCAACCACAGAAGTCTTTGCACCGCCCGAGGAACATTTTTTCACCACTCACTACTGATGGTCTTTGCACCACCCACGACTGATGGTCTTTCCGCTGCTCACCTCTTCCGCCTGAGACAGATTTGGGGATAGCTTCAGGGGATCATGGCTTTGGGGTTGAACATGACAGTGGTCCAAGCAGTCCCATACAGGCATGATATGAACAAAGAAATAAAAGTATCCAAATTAGAGACATACTTTTCTTCAAATGAAGATGTGTTTTGTAGAGCTGTGGTTCCATGGTGTTATGGTCAGCACTCTGAATCCAGAGATCTGAGTTCAAATCTCAATGGGACCTTCTTTTTTTTTGACACTGATCAAATTATATCCCATCACGCATTTCTGACATAGATGCATCATGACCTTTGACCCCACTGATCCCTTCTGCATTTGCTGTATACCTAATAATTTGTGTGTAGGATGATTTAGATTAGGTGTTTTCCTGCTCATGGTTTGTTTCTATGAAAAGGAAGTGTTTGAAAGCTTGTACGATGGTCAGGCTCTGGGTTTCTGTAAAGTGTTTTGAGATTGGATTGTAACAGACGCTAAATAAAGTTCAATTAAATTTGCAAAGTGCAATCTGCAGTAATCTGCAGTGGATTAACTTGATAGGGCAGCTAAACCACACAGGTAAAGCTTTACTGCCCCCAAATTATTCAGGTTCTTTTTAAAAATGCTTTTAGGGCAATTCTCATCCTGACAGCGGGTCCATGGTTCCCCCTAGTGGTTGCCTTACTAACAAGCACTCTAGACCAGAGCAGGTCTATCTGCTTGTGTGTGCATGTGAGCATGTGCTCTTCACCCACATATTCTGTAAAGGTGTCCAGCATGGCTGCTCTTCATCTTTCTCTCTCTCCTCTCTCTCATTGCTTTGAAACATCTTTCAGAATTGAGGGGTTTCTTCATTTACCTGTTAATGTAAGGATTCTTAGTAGCTTATTATGATTTAGTGCCGTCCACCTCTGTTCTTGGTGAACATCTTTATATGGTTAAAGTTGTTTATCGTCCGCTGAATCAGCGGCGTTATTCAGACTGCAGCTCTGTCTCTTGACCTGGATCCAGACATTGGTGGGCGTCTGTCAAGATGAGCAGCGCCGTCCTGAGTGGGAAAGACACTGTCTCTCCTAATCACATCAGGATTTCCTCCTAAACTGTGCCAATCGTCTTCGAAGGTCCCCTGAATATTGGGGCACCACCATGACAACCAGAAGAACTGATGAGGTGCTGCCAAAACATATCACGGGTTCTATGGGGCTGTCGTGATGGTGGCTCCTCACTCAGAAGACAACAAAGTGCTGCTGCATCAGTTTAGTGCTACAGCTGGAGACAAAGAAACTAGAAAACTAAATCTTCTTCTACTGTCAGCTGTTCTTCAGGGGTCTGGTTCCAGAGACACGGGCAGCAGCTGAAAACCAGGTGATCCAGAGCGAGAGAAGAGGGAGACAGCTGACCACAGGAATGCGTGGCTGGGTTTGAGCAACAAAATGAAAATAGCTGTTAACAGACATGTTGTTGAGCAGCAGAGCTGCTGCCCTGGAACTGAGCTGAGCTTTATTTCCTTAAACCTGCTCTAATCTCCTTCAGCACAGAAAATCCAGGCCCAGTACTTTAGTACCAACACCGTTTTAGCTTCAGAATGGCCCCTGACTCATTTTAGTGACCTTCACGGAGCAAATCTATGTGAAAGTCACCACCTGTTCACTTCTCCCTCCTCACTATCCTGCGTGCAGGGATGAGTGAACTAGTTAGCCTTCAGACAGTAATCCAGCTCTCTAAACAACAGTTAATATTTAACTCAATTATTAATTCATAATTAACCTCATGTCAAGCTCCTTGTGCAACTGCAGAGGATGATATTGCTGGGTTAGGGAGCATCGGTTGTAGACTACACTTCACAGTGCATTATGGGATATGTTGGGTCCGCTCAATAGCGTACAGTGATCATTGCTTAAATTGACCTATATGATCTTGCTTGACGTCCTTTATGTTGGCATTTGAAGGAAATATAAAACAACATGCATGCATGTTCATGACAGTTACATGCATCGTAATTGAAAGTGGATCTGCTCTACGTTGCTAAGATGGCTCAGCTAGGTCCAACTGTTCGGTGAGTAAATTTCTAATTATATCTGCACCCACTAAGCCCCACCCCCACCATCTTGTCAGTGATTGTCTGGAAGGAGGTTTGTTATGTTTTTGGTTTATGGTTTATTCTGATGGTGCTCCCCCATTTTACAGTGTATGCAGGGGTCAGACAGCTAACAGATCACTCATAAACAACACAAAGTGCACCTTTAACATTCATATACCTTAAAACAATAGTGAACAATGGTGTTAGTGGAGTGATTAGCTCAGGGACCCAAAGATTGCAAGAAAATATGTAGAGATGAGGATTCCCATTTTTAAACTGGACTGTAACACCTGGTCAAAACACACACACACACACACACACACACACACACAAACACTTAAGTATTTAATAAGGATAGCTGCTCCTCTGTTAAATATTTATCCACTTTCCAAGATGAATAAAGGATGAGTAGTTCACACATTTACTGGCTGCGTATACTTTCCCAGTATCACTCTGGGTGACGCGTTGTGGTGAAACAGTCAAAGTTCTCAGGAACACCTGAGACCTCCACAGACTAATGAGTGGTGAAAGCTGAGCTAATGCTGTAAGACAAACCACACACGCTTCGTACTGGGATAAACTGGTCCCAGTATTTGCTTTTTGAACTACTCTGGATGATGTCATTGTTCTGGTTGGAGAAGAGCAGAGATCCAATGACGGCACACAGCACGTTAGAGTACGCAGAGGAGTGCAAACATGGGGTTTGATCTCAAGTATTCTGACCTCGCTGTTCTCCGTCCCTGCATGCTGTTGCCATTTTTGTGTTTTCAGTGACAGCATAATAAAGTTCTGCTGGTGCAACTTCTCCTTACATGGAAGATGTTGGAGAATAAACACTTTGACTGCTCAGGAGGCTTCAGCAAAAGAGCTCCATCTTCCTGCTGACAGTAAATGGTCCCTGTTGCTTTCCCTATGTAGGGCTGCAAACTCCACTCAGTCAGCTTTCCAAAGACATGAAGGTCATGGAATGAGAATCAGATGGACACACAGACACACGCATGCACGCCTACACACGCGCACACATGTACGCACGCACGCATGCGCACGCACACACGCACACACAGGTACCCTCATGGCACATGGCATATGTTCTATGGTCCGACCTTCTGCCCCCCTGGAGGTATAAATGTCCCCTCACTGTTGCTCTTTTACCCAGCATCCTCTGCTCTGGTTCCATTAATATAACGAACTTTTGATTAATCTATTTCCTCGCTGGTCTCATTAAAACTGATCTTCTCCGGTGGAGCATGGGTGATCAGACCCCAGCAGCCGTGCACCTGCCTCTCTCTGCTATTTAGATTAAAAGGGGATTACTTGGATCACACATTTGAGGGAAATATTTAGTTGTCTGTAAAAAAGCAAAGACCCACACCTGAACTCTTGTCCTGAAGCGGCTCCAGACACATTACATAAAGTGCATTATTTTGGCCTGACAGCCTTTTATGTGCACGATTAATCAGGAGTGATTCAGACGCTCTTTGAACTGTGACAGCTGCTCTTCATGACAGACATCAGACTGAAGTCATTCAGGTGTCTCTACCTTTAATCTGGCATCCAAGGTCATGAGACCCTTGCGTGAGTGTGGCTGCTACAACAGACACGGCAGGGTTTAGTGATCAGCTCACCACCAACATCCAACCACACAACAAACCACAAACAGACAAAATCTGACTGTGTTTGTATTGAAAACCCAATAAGTAAAGCGTGACATGTGTGTACACGCTCTTCCATGGTGAACGCCTCTGTCACACTAAACCAAATGAGTGACGCAGCCACCTGCGCTCTCAGAGAGGTTAATCCAACAGAGCCAGACTGGCGTCCCGCTGGCTCGCCACTGTCTGTGTCTCAGAGCAGGTCAGCTGAGTTCCTGTCCGGCTGCACTAAAGTCAGGCACAAACTTTGAAAACAAGCTTTTCAATTTACACAAACGCACAGAAATCCATGATTTCCTTCATTAAACACCCGTCATCACTGAGAACAACCTTCTCTGTTCTACAAGTGAACCTGACACACGAGGCTGTAGGCAACATTGTTGCACATGAAAGATCTCTTTAAACAAGCGTAAATGCTGCCTCCATTGCCACACTTGAAAAGCAGCTTTAAAACAGTCTGATGCAATTGCAAATCAAATCCAAGCAATGATCACCTTCCAAACTATCTGAGTTCTCACAGGCTCTGTTTACAGGCTCTGCCCCTTTTTAACAACTGTGCAAACAGTGCACAATTGAGCTCAAATAGTTAAGTTGTGCAAAAAGAGGAGTGAGGGCTACACCAGAACATGAAAGGGAAGTGGAATTGATTCAAACAGGCTTGTTTCCAATGGAAACATCATCACAAAGTCGAAGCACAAAAGCAGATTGCTGTTCTGCAGCCTGAGGGCAGGGCAGCATTGAAAAGCTCTGCTCTCTGAAGTATCACATGACAGCAGAGCTCTCCAGTAATGGACAGTGATGTCACCTCAGTGATGGACATTTTACAATTTTAGCTCAGATACTAGTTATCTATAACAGTCACCTCTTGAATGCGGCATCTCTACAGATTATTGATCTGATTGGTTTCACCTCCTGACCCTCAGCTTTAAACTCACAATTGGTCAGTAAAGTTATCTGCAGGCATTTCGAGAGGAACCAGCTTCTATTGTTGGAGTAATCTGACCCTGGTCTGAATGAAGGAAACCATTAAACTGAGCATTCATCAACTGAAGTTGCCAAGGCAACAAAGTAGCTGTGGTGAGGCTGGGGGTTACCTGTAGATCATGCCCGTCCGGCTCTTCACTGAGTCCAGCAGCGACAGTGAGTGGAAGTTGAGGAACTTCTCCAGCTGTTTGAGCTCTGTCACGCTGTTGTTGCTGCTGGCTGTCCACAACATCACAGGGTTGCAGGACCGCGGCACTGCTTCTGCAGACATCTGCCTTGTGAGCTTCCCCTGGCCTGGGCCGGGGGTCTGGGCCCCTCCCTGAGCTCGGGACCCCTTCTGCTTTGGGTTAGGGATGTCTGGGCACGCTGCCTTGTACAGATACATGGTCCAGCTCTCCTCTTCTTCACTCTATCCTGTCTGTCAGTCTTTCCAGAGCACCCGTCCCACAAACGCGTGCTCTCAGAACAATCCAGGTAGGCCCCCCATCACCCAGGCCTGAGTGGGAGATTCTTAATCAAAGTCCACTGTTCCACTGACAAAAGGTTCTTCTCATAGAGCAACGGAATCAGTTCTGGTGATTCCGACGTGTGTGGAAGCTGTACATCCACGCAGAAGAAACTGTTTTTTTCCTTTACATCTTCTCATCCATGTGGGCTGTGCCACAAAAGAACACACACTCATAGAGATTGTGTTTCCTCTTTCATAAAACACACACTCATGCTGCCACTTTTTCCCAGCTCAACCAGGCTACATTATAAGCTCAGTTTAGTTTTGCTCCCTATTAAATGGCCTGGGAATCTGGGACATTTTCCCTCCCTCCCCCTCCCATCCCCTTCCCTCCCCTTCCCTCCCCTTCCTTCCCCTTCCTCTCTCTCTCTCTCTCTCTCCTCTCCTCTCCTCTCCTCTCTCTCTCTCTCTCTCTCTCTAGCTCTCTCTGCTTTTACTCCTCTCTCAGCTCATTCTTATTCTCTCTCCCAGCCTCATGTGCACATTTTTATATCCTTTTATTTTCCATTCACAGCCTTCCTTTGTTTGAAATAATACTTTTTTATCTCTCTCACACACACCTCCTTGAACTTCTATCTTTGTGAGGACATTCATAGACATAACGCATTCTCCAGGTCCTTACCTTAAACCAAACCATCACAACTAACCCCCTGACCCCTTACAAAACCCTAATTATAAAATCAAACCATAAACCAGGTCTAGACACTCCAACAAACCTTTGAAGTTGTGAGGCACAACCAAAATGTCCTCAATTCCCAAAAGGTTCTCACTTTGTTAGTAGAATGTAAGTACAGGAACACATTCCAGCTCTCTCGCTCTCTCTCTCTCTCTCTCTCACACACACACACACACACACCAGTGTGTCCTGCACAGCTGTCTGAAGCCAGTGTTTTCATAGTGAAGCTGACTGCTAAATAAAACAGCGAACCTTTCACATGTTCTGCCTCACACACACCAGAGCGCAGCGACTCACCGTGGGACCAATTTTTCATGACATCACATCTGCAGGGTTGTGAGAATCAGGAGGAATGCCAGGCAACCATATCAGGACATTTGACTGGAAACACTCACACTGAAACATGAAGTAATTCCATGTTATTTTATGGTCAAATACCCTTATGTTTGTCCAGCTAGAGAACATTCAGCTCAAAGATAGCTGCCCTTGGATAAAACCAAACCCACCAGGCTGAGTACACACTGAGAACACTGTGAAAACTTTAAATAACAACAATTGGTGCTTTAGAATCACTTTCTGTTATTTTCCTGAGTCTTCCAAAATAAAATTAAAAAACATATTTTTAAACCTACTTGCATTTGAACACTGAAGTGTTTGTGGATTAAAGCGGCTGCTCCAGTTTAAGGTGAGGGTTGGGGGATATGGAGAGGTGGGTCATAACTACACATTTGGAAGGAAGAAGTTCCACAAATGACAACACGGGATGTGTTCAGGCCCTCATATGCCAAAGAAGAGATGATCAGCAGTGAAGTATGATGGAAGTTTAAGAAGCACCGTGAACAGTGTGTGTGCTGCTACTGAAGCAGAGCATGCAAAAAGTGTGTGTGAATAGTTTGTCAGAGCAGCAGCTGTGTTCAATGTTCTAGAGGCTGGCTGGAAAAACTGATCCTTTCTGGCAGCAGGAACGTGAGCTGAGCTTTTACAACAACGGTGAGTATTTTAGAGGGTATTTATAAACCTTGGACTCATGCACACACACTCTCACACACATACATACACACACACATACACGTTCGCTCACGCACGCACAATCACAGATGCTTGCTCACGCACACAGAGACTCACACTCACTCACACACACACAAACACACTCACAGAAACACGCAACACTCTCACACAGATACGCGCACACACACACACACACACACAATCACACAAACGCTCACTCACTCATCAAATCAAATCAATCTTTATTTATATAGTGTCTTATACAATCAAAATTGTTTCAAGGCGCTTTCCAGAATCCCAGGGCCTAACCCCAGACAAGCAACAGTGGCAAGGAAAAAGTCCTCTTTAACAGGAAGAAAGCTTGAGCAGGACCAGGCTCATGTAGGGGGACCCTCCTGCTGATGGCCAGCTGGGTAAAGAGAGAGGAGAGGAGAGGAGAGGAGAGGAGAGGAGAGGAGAGGAGAGGAGAGGAGAGGAGAGGAGAGGAGAGGAGAGGAGAGGAGAGGGCACAGATGCACACAGATACACACACGCTCACACAGACACACATGCGCTCACACAAACACACTCTCACACACACTCACACACATACTCAAACAGACACACAGACACACACGTGCTCACACATGCATGCACACACATGTGTCAAACCATAAACATACACTTACTCACACACACAGATACACAGATACACACGCTCACACACACAGACACACTCCCACATGCACACACACATTCACGCACACACACACATGTGAGAGCGGAGCAGCTCTGAACCTGCAGCTCTGGTTGCTGCTCCGCTCTACGGCTGCTCTCATCATGGATGGGTCTCTAGGCCTGGGGGGCTATCGTGCTCCTGATTTCCGCGGTTGTGGTGGCCTACATTCACATCCAAACCCGCTGTTATAGTCAGAGGAACGTTCATTCACATTGTAGAAAGCTGACAAATGTTGACCTCTGCTTTGGTGCAAAAGGGTTTCATTCCATTCACAGAATAAAAGCAGCTTCAGTCCTGCAGAAGGCCAGCAGGAGGTACTGCTGTCCCATTGCGTCCCTCAGGCCTGGTCTGGAATGATGGCTATCTTTAAGGCTGTATGTCAGGGATGCCTGAGTGCTCATGCATGTGCAAGGGTTAGGGTCAGCGTGTGGAGACAAACAACAGTGGGGAAATGGACAGCACAGGAGGAAGGGGATGCATTAAAAGGACAAGAGCCCAGGAGGAAAGTGCTGCTAAAATTACAGACCGTGCACAGACTATTATCCAGATGTTTATCAGGATTGTACAACCCCGACCCTGACCCTGACCCTGACCCTGACCCTGACCCTGACCTGGATCCCAACCCCGACCCTACCAGTAGAATCTATCATCTGTGATAATGACGATTAAATGGAGGATTAAATGATCTGATGAAAACACATTTGTGATGCACAAATTTGTAGCAAAAAGGGAAAAAAGATTTTGGAAGGATGGAGATGTTTATAACTCAGTTCTGTCTGGAGCCACCTGCCCAGGTCAGATACAGAACCAGACACCTAAAAACCCAGCGAGAGAAAAAGAGAGAGAAAGTTACTAGGGCTGCTCTGAGGCCTGTGTGGAAGACACTCTCATATAGCGTGAGCTATACGTGCATGTAGCTCACACTGGATGCTGCTTGTGTGTGTGTGTGTGTGTGTGTGTGTGGTGTGTGGTGTGCGTGCGTGCGTGCATGTGCGCGCGCGTGTGTGTGTGTGATGTTGTTGGTTCTTTGTTGATTTGCCTAGAATTTTCTTCCCTTCAGGTTGTTGTACGACTGTTATACGTCAGTGGTCACTATAATGCAGGTAACCATGGTGACAGCCACATTCATCGTGTGCCAGCTGAACCTTCAGAGCTCAACACTTTTGTGAGTGTGTTGAGAGCATGGTGACCAGCCAGGCATCAGCAGGCCACTCTGACATGAGTTTAACTTGTTTAATGTGGTCAAGTGTAGGGATAGTGGTTATGTTGTTAAAGAGTGTGCTTCTGGGGGGGGCACAAATGAATAAGAAGATTCAGGGGGGGGCACAAATGAATAAGGAGATTCAGCAGGAATGGATGGAATTTGACACAGATGGATTAGATTACTTTGGGGGCCGACAGGAGGGGAGGTAACCCAACTCTAAAAATATCCAGGTGTGAAAGATGGTGAGAAGTAAAAGCTGGAAAAACTAAATCAGCAACACTTGTTGCGCTAATACCCTCACAGCCAAACCTGCCAACTGTCTGGTCTAATTACAAAATATAAACATAAACAACAGCTGTAGTCAACAGTGTATTCCATCACCATGGCGTTAGCAATGTCAATGCTAGCAGAGCAACAAGACATCCTTGCTGTTAGAATTAGCGTCAGTTCAGGTGACACCACTTAAGTTGGGAGATTCAGCACGAAGGAGTGAAATAAGTGGAGAGAAAGAGAAAATTATTATAATGATTACTGTTGTTTTCTTTGCGATTACATCTGTAAAATACACGAAAACAGTTCTGACAGAAGGATTTGAGCGGCATGTTGACGTTTGTGTTGAAATATTTAGACTTATGAGCTCACCAGATTGACCACTAGGGGCACTGCTGCTGAAGCACAAATAAGTGCACCTTGTGACACAGACACACACTAACTGACCTGTATATCATGCCGGTCTTGTGGGCCACTGTCTCCTCTTTGCTGACTCCGAACATCCTCAGGCACCAAACGGTCTCCATCTCCCTGAGCGGTGCTGCCTTCTTCCTGGGGGGCGCCTCCTGCTTCCTGGAGAAGGAAGCACCCTTGGACTCCTGGGAGATGCCATGGTGAACTTTGCTTGAGTTCAGAGAGGTCACATGATGAGGAGCGTGTCCTCCACCATTGAGGCCCCCTCCGCTGCTTCGAGCGGCTAACATGACCCTGCGTTCCCTTCAAGATCTGAGAAGAGCCTAAATTCAAAGAAGAGCTTCACTTTTGTTTTGTTATCGTCACTTTTTGATGGATGGAAGCTGAGCTTTGGATCATCCTCAGCCAGTGGCTAGCTGTGTTTTTAAGTTCCTCATCCATTCATCCTGCACCCCTCTGTGTGTCCCTCCGTCTGTCCCTCTGTCTGTCCCTGTCTGTCCCTTTGTCTGTCCCTTTGCCTGTCCCTCTGTCTGTCCCTTTGACTGTCCCTCCGTCTCTGCCTGTGTCCAAGCTGCTGTCCGGGCTCTTATAGCCTCATCCAGCCTGAAACAGGATCCTGGTTTCCTCATCTCGTCACAGGCTGATCTGGCCTCACAGGCGGGAGCTGAACAAACACCATCTCACACAAGTGCACAAAAAATTGTAACCAGATAAGTGTCCCATGTATAAAGCTCACACCTGTGGACACAGGAGGGATAACAGTTATGTTGTAAACGAGTGTGCAGGCAGTAAACAGAGAGCAACACATCAGCGGCTGGTAGCTCTCATTGATGTTGATGGTTGATCTAGGTTGGTTCCTCTGTGTCTTCAGAGCTGAGAACCACTGACAACTCTAAATAGAACATGGGGAATTCCAGAGTCTTGGAGTCTTTACACCATTCCTCATGTCACAGGACTCCTTTCTGACACCTCCACACCTGCTGACCAGCAAATGGGGACCACATGGTCTGAAAAACCACCAGGGGGTGACAACTGGGCCATCACTGCTGGAATATCAAAAATAATTATTTACCCAATAGTGAGACCCCTGCCAGTCTGAAGACAGGTAGGGAATGGGCTGGTTATACTGGGACAGAGAGGATACATGGGCAGGTTTTACTGGGACAGAGAGGATATATGGGCTGGATATACTGGGACAGAGAGGATACATGGGCAGGTTTTACTGGGACAGAGAGGATATATGGGCTGGATATACTGGGACAGAGAGGATATATGGGCTGGATATACTGGGACAGAAAGGATAAATGAGCTGGTAAGACTGGGACAGAGATGATATATGGGCTTTTATACTAAGACAGAGAGGATATGTGGACTGGTTATACTGGGACACAGAGGATATATGGACTGGTTATACTGGGACACAGAGGATATATGGACTGGTTATACTGGGACAAAGATGATATATTGACTGGTTATACTGGGACAGAGAGGATATATGGACCGGTTATGCTGGGATATGTCTGTCTGCCTATCTGTCTCATGTCTTTTATTTATCTTAGCTTATTTTGCTTCATACTTTAGCACCAATAAATATTTTTTAAAACATAGTTAAGATATTAATATACAATGCCAGTGACATGAAGGCTACTGTCACCTTACAGCAAGGAGGTTGCAGGTCCTAATTTCCTGTTGTCCTGGCACCTTCCTGTGTGGAGTTTGTATATTCTTCCCATATACATAAAGGTTTTCTCCAGGTTCTCCAGCTCCCCTCCCCCCCAACCCACCTAAACACCTAAACTGATTTTCACAGTAGCTGGTAACATGTCCAAGGTGAATCTGCACCCAAAACAGGCGTGATGGATGGTTAAAAACTGGGTGAAAGGATAATCTACCGGTAATATTTCAGTGGTACCCTCTAGTGGCCAGTGTGTTTCCTGCAGCGCTGCTGCTGAACGATGTTTCAGTTCTTGTCCTGATATGAAACAAGTGGAGTTTCTGTCACATTTAGTTAAATAGAGTTTAATTTACTCCAACAAATCAGCAAGCACAGAATCTATTGGCTAAAATACATTTATTGTGCTAAATTCCAGGAGAGTGAATTCCATTAAAGGATTTCTAGTCTAAAATCCTTCAGCTACATGGTTGCAACAATGTCTGTGTTGCTTTCCAGCAACTACAGCACTAAACAGGCAGTAATAGGAACAAATTATTAAAACAGGTTCAAACTCTTTACATTTGATTTAGATTAATCATTGCTGAATTGCTCCTTTTTAAGTATCAACTAACCGACACATGGTGATTGTAAATGAGGAGCAACATCTTGACACAATTACTGTGGATGTCCAGTGTTTGGTTCTTCGTCCTGTTGCTCTAGTCATCAATGGCACTGGACGCTACAGCCGTCCCAACCTCTGTAGCAGCTGTGGCCAATGAGGCTGAGGTTCCAGTGGAGGTTCCGTCACGTGGTTTGGTGCGGGGCCTCATCATGTCCTCCTTGTTGCGTTCAGGTTTGATCAGGAGGATGTAGCACTTGGGCAGGAAGATGCAGGTCAACAGGCCAAAGCTGGAGGCCAGAATGGCAAAAATCTGCACAGCCACCATGAACTTGCCCCGCGTGCTGAGGTACGCCGGAACAAAAGAGATCCAAACGATGAAGAAGACCAGCATGCCGAAGGTCATGCACTTCCCCTCGCTGGGAGTCAGAAAACATCAGTGAGATGACGCGTAAAGTTTGTGATTAAAGAGAATAAAGAGAGACATTTAAAGCACTGAACGATTGCATTGGTGTGACTTGAAGTCTACACTAGGGGGGCGTTAGTAGGAACTGTAGCTTTGACCAAGTCTGACGGAAACGCTGGCCCTCGGGTGTCACATGACCTGCAGAAGGGGTCTGCAGGGTGACCAGAGGAATGTTGCTCTCTACGTTTTTATGATTGAGTCCATGTCACATATTTGCCCCATGTTACGTAAAAATTACATTATTTGTCATTTTTCATTAACTTCCATGTCAGTGTTGACTCTGAGAGGACTTTTGCTCTGTGCTTGAGGACCTGAGACCAGGATCTGCTGATGTGGTTTTCAGCTCTTCTGAAATGTTACTGTTTTATCTAACTATTCTGGCCACTTTTATGATAAATGTGTTTCCTACCTGAAATGGTCCTCCAGTTTACGGGCCATGAAAGCAAAGATGAAAGCTATCAAAGCCAGCAGGATATCATATGCAAAGACACAGCAGATGAAGATGATGGAGCCTTCATCACATTCCAGGATGATCTTTATGTTCTGGGCAGAAGTGTTCTTGATTGCATGTGGGGGTAAAAGAATGAGCCACACCGTGCATGCCACAGCCTGCAGAACAAAGGAACACCTCCAGATGTGAAATTAAGAAGCTGCTGTTGGGAAATCAAGAACATTTACCTGTATTAATGTGGCCACAGCGGTGAGCGCCCTCTGGTGGGCACAGGTCAGAATGTCCACCTCCGGGTTCACGCTGACACCAAGGTCATTGTTGTTGTTAGTGTTGGTTACAATTACGTCAGGGCTGCCGACATTGGCGGCATCTTGGGCTGCAACTTTGGCAGCTTTAGCTGCAGCTTTGCTTCTGGCACGAGCAGCTTTCAGGGCCTGAGCTCGGTGCATCAACACCACAGCTTTACCTGCAGTGGAGGCACAAGTTAAAATTACACTTTCATAAAGGGTTGAAACAGGCTGAAGACATAGGTGACAACAAAACTTCTTTTTTACAGCTGCCCTAAAGCCCGCACCTGGGTTCCCTGAGAACGAAAAACAAATGGTTCACTGCGAAATTAAAGTAAAGAAAGTAAAGTAAAAGAAAGTAAAGGTCAACCGTAAACTTTCTCTTTGTTTCACAGACATGCACACAAGTATATACATACTCACTCATGATACAGGAGAGACAGAGTGCAAAGCCGAGAGCCAGGGCCACTTGGCTGGTCATGCAGCTCCAGTTCTGAGGTTCTCCAAGGAAGACAATGGAACAGAGGAAGGTCACCACTAATGAGAAGAGCAGTGACAAACTCAGGACGGCGTCATTGGCTTCCACCAGTGGCGTGCCCACATTCACAATAAACACCACCTGGAGAAAGAGGCATGGCCTGAAGCGGTAGAACTTCTTTGTGTTCTGCATCATATGTGTGAATCTTACCCCAACAGCAATGGTGATAAGAGCCCCGAAGGCAGAGATGACGATAAGTGTGATCCCCAACGGCTCCCCAAAGGCCAAGAACTCAATGATCTTTGGCACACAGACGTCGTGAGCCTCATTGGACCAATCGTCCTCGCCACACAGGATACACTCCCGAGCATCTGTCAGCCAATAGGAGTCCTGAGTGTGTGTGTATGTCTGTGTGTCTGTGTGTGTGTTTGTACTGACTGGTTGTGTTGCTGATCTCTCCATCAGCACACGGGATACAGTCAAAGCAACAGACTGGTTCTCCCTGGCGGATTCCCTTCCTGGTGCCTGGCTGACAGTTGTCACTGCACACGGACCGAGGAGGCTGCAGCACATGTTTAATATTATTTAACATATATAAATACGCACTTGTGTACGTATTTAACAAACAGCAGCCTGGGCCAGAAATCATCACCTACAAGAGGATTGGGGCATCTGCATCAATAGGATACTGACCTCCAGAGCATCACTGTTCCACACAATAGAGCCATTCATAATGGTCATCTGCTCCTCGGGGGCCGCTGTGGCATTGAAGTGTCCCACCTTGACGTAGGATATCTCTCCGTCGCTGTTGAACTGCCAGTTGATGATGTCATAGAAGCCTTCGACATCACCGTCATCAAAGTAGATCTCTTCGCCTGTGTGCGGTACTGTGTAACGCACGTTCTTCAAGTAGTACATCAGCTGAAGGAGAGTCAGACCTGAGTCCCACACATGTGAACACAACAGTGTCTATGCAGACTCCTACCTGCCATGGCTCGAAACTGCTGATGTTGGTGCAGTCTCTCCCGTTGAAGGGCCCTCGACCCTGTTCACAGTGCTCCAGGTTGTGGAGGGCATGGGCCACCGCATACACAGCTTTGTACACGCTGAGTGGAGAAAAACCACACTGTTCTTCATAATCGATGAAGAGGAGCCAGAGGAGAACTTCTGTTCATCCCTCTGTTGCATTTCCAAATCAGGCGACGGGTTCAGGAACTTTGGTTCCCGTGATGTGAAATTAATAAGAGCTGTGATATCTGACCTGTATGTGATTCGCAACTGAGAAACATCTGAGTAGGTGTTTTTGAGCTGTGCTACAGTCTCCAGGCCTGTGCACAGCCCATCTGGAAGACTCCGGTCTGTGCTGTTGGACCCAGAGGTTCTGGGTCTGGTGTTTCTCAGAGCTTTTCCATAATTCAACGTGCAGTTAAACATCTGTAAGACACACAAAAGATCATCAGTGGTATCTGTGGGGTTTGTTTGGGTCCCAAGAGCAGTTTAGAGTGAATTGACGTACGGTTTCCCAGAACTCCTCACTGAGTGTGTCGCCGTAAGGGTCCAAGTCCAGCAGATAACGCTGAAGACCAGGAATGGAGGCTCTTTTCACCGCAAAGCCCAGCGTGCCCCCCAGCAGCAAGCTGGCCTAGGAGAAAACATGCACATAATGAAGATCAGCTCTCAACCCAAAGGACTGAACCTTCCCTCCCAGTCCTGGGCCTCAACACCCACCCCAGGCTTCAGCATGAGTGCGGAGGTGACCCAGGCCTCACTGGCGATCCAGGTACGGTTGGTAATGTTGTGCCGGAGCAGCTCGGTGACGAGGGGGCTGAGGTCCACGTCCGAGGAGAAGACCACGATGATCTTGGCCGTGGACTTAACTAAAGTTTGGATGATGCGCTGGATGTTTTCTGGAGAATTCACCTGACAATGAGAGGAGTCGGGTTTTAGGTGTGGTGCCATCGCGTGTGAGGGGTCACATGTTTACCTTGGGCAGGGTCTCAGAGAAGGAGATGCAGACACCGGCTTCCTCCACCTGCTCCTTGAAGTCCTTGATGCCGTACTTTCCGTAGTCGTCATCAGCAGATATGGTTCCTACCCAGGTCCAGCCAAAATGTATCACCAGTTTAGCCATAGCTGTGGACTGGTGCTGGTCATTGGGAATGGTCCTCAGGAAGGTAGGGAACTGGAATTTACTTTTTAGAGCAGAGCAGGTTGAGCAATAACTGACCTAGGAATGACAGAGCGGAGGAGACACCGTCATCTTCTCCTCTCCTCTTTCATTGGCTGTGTAAGTCATCAGCTGACTACCTGAGGGAAATGGTAGAGTCCCAGAATCCTGGCAGTGGCGATGGACAGATCAGAGCCCCCGGCTCCCACCAGAGCAGCCAAGGGAGGACCGTTCCCACAGCGGTAGTTGGGAACAGCCTCGTCTTGGCCCGTCAGGTAGGTGAGGGTGCCCTCCACGGCCTTGGAGATGGTGAAGCAGGAGTCGTAGATGACATATCCCAGGTCAGTGTCGGGTAGCAGGTCCTCCCTTTTGTTTATCTCATCAATGGCAAACAGCATAGTCCGAGTCCAACGGAAGGTACGGAGGTTAAACCTGGAACACGGTTCACACAGAGTTTTCTGGGCTGCTAAATTAAGACTGTTATTGAATTCATCATCATATTGTCTAAATGAGCCACTAGAGGACAGTCGACAGAGCCGCTGATCATTGTCACAGTTACAGTGGCTACTGCCGCTAATTGGCCCCTGAGGTCATTCTGCTCCGTCAGGACTTCTGCAGGAGAATTAAGGCCCACGTGGAAATATATCAAAACTAAGGAAAAATCAAGATGAAACTCAATTCATAATGAAATAATGAAATTCAATTTCATTATTTTAAAAATACTTCCCAATGCAGAGCAACAAACATAAGGAGCTGGTTTCAGCTGAGCTCTTCACTAATTATTTTACACCATTTCTGTTATTTCATTCATCAAAAACATATGAAACTATGGTTAACTTACCCTTCACACCCTGAAGATACAGGCAGTCTGGAGGTGTTGCCACCACTGGAGGAAACACGCATGTGAACAGGAAACATGCCCCCGATCACAACCTTCTTCTTTTCCACGTTCTTGTAGCCACTCAGGTTGAACTTGGCCTTCAGTTTGCAGGTGGAGTCGGCAGAAACATGGAGTGGAAACAGGCAGAAAGCCAGCAGGAAAGGCCCGATATCCATGATGTGGAGGCGTCAGCGTCACTGAGGCAGTTGAAGACAGCACAGGTGAACACAGGTGTGACAGGTGTGATCAGGTCTCAGGAGAGATCAGAGAGAGGAGGATCATAGATTCATGAATATGATTTTTAACATTTTAAATGTGCTTTCAAGATCCTTAAGTTGTTTTACTGAAGAAACCAGGACTGTAACTCTTTCACATTGCATCATCTACAATAGAACAATAACAGCTTTCAGATGCTCAATTTAGTCTGGTTTACTTAAATTAAATAGCTTAAATGACTAAACTCTTCTGCAGCGTTTGCAGGTCTGACTGGTTTATAAACTGGTTTATTGGTTGGTTTTGTTTCTGCTGGATGTCAACGTTCAGGAGTTAATAGGCAGCCGCAGATGGTGACACCAACAAGCTGAACACAAACAGCAGCGACTGTAACTTAACCAGAACATGTCCCCAGAGTGTGAATAAACCTGTCTACACTTGTCTCTCAGTCTGCACGGACACACACACAGGTTGCCTTGGCCTAATAGAACAGTGAAGTTATTTTCTTCGACACCTCAGGAACGGTGTGAACATTAACAATCGTGTTTCTAATTGGTTCTCCAGATTTAAAAATGACAAAAAGATCTTGTTTTTATTGCTTTGCAAAGATTTTTTTAAAGGCAACTTTTTCCATGCTAACCTAGAGTTGGTAGATACGATTGGAAAAGAAATGTACTTTATAATTAGTCTCCTCTAAAGGTGTGTGAAAGAGGATTGTGTTGGGCTGTTGTTCTGCACTCCAGCTCTGAGATGCTCAGGTGGTTTTACAGCAGCGAGGCAGAAACAAAGCCAACAGGCAGGTGATGATGGTGAGAAGGTTCAACACAGAACTTTATTAAAGCTCTTTTCCCGTGATACAAATGTTAAAACAGCATGCAGTGGCTTGGTTTGAGGCACGTTACTACAGGGAGAAGGAACACTGAGCAGAAATAAAGCAGAAATCAATCCCATTACAAGAGTTTGCATAACTTCCTCTCAGTGACATTACCACCCCCCTTCACAAAAAAGCAAAACAAAAAAAGCCCAGTCACATAGTCAGCAACTATGAAGCAGACGTGTTAAAAACAACATCCATGTAAATAAAAGGCAGAGTAATCGATGCGAGAAGCTGAGAGGCACAGAGACAATATCTGTTGGGTTGGCTGACGGAGCACCGTGCTCGCTCACACCGCCGGAGGCGACGACGTGCCGGATATGTCCAGAGATCACCTGATCTCCCAACGCCTCAGAGTGCCGCTGAGCGAGACGCTGCTCGTGGCTCTCGTGACTGTTACGCTGATGAAATGGCAGAATATGAGAAGAAAAGTGCTTTCAGAAGAGCAGCCGAGCAACTCCTGTGCTTCTGATCTCCACGGCGACGCTCACCGGTCCTCTCCTCTTCAAGACAAGCATAACTTTCAGCATGGCGAGGGAGTGCATCGCTGTCTATGGAAACATCAAAGTTGAACTCTGGTCAAAGAAAAACAGACAGGCACGCAGCCACCCATCCTGCAGGCTGGTTGCCGTGGTGACGCCTCTCCTGCTGCCCATCATGAATGCAGCAACAGCTCAGAGGGGCTCCAGTCATTTCTACATTTGGCAAAATATGAAGCGAAACAATGAAAGATTGGTCGTGTAGGTGGTCGGCGCCGCTCGGGTCGTGTACAGGCAGCGTACAACCCAACGGAGCAGAGTCCAAGGGTAACAACACTCAGACAGTTAAGACAGCAAGCAGAGAATTCCATTCCTTTTGTAACATTTCCACCAATCCCATAATACAACCTGAGGCACAAGTTCTCAACTTTCACAGATTCTCGCGGTCGTCGTTTAAAGGTGACCTCATAGTGAGCAAGCAGCAAGTAGCATTTTCAATGACACAGAGGAAACACACTTGTTTACGTGGATAAAAAGACAATATATGAGGACCTACAATGATAAACTTCTCCTGCCAAAGATATTAAAATCAGGGAGGTGTGATGAGGGAGAGAAGCGCTGCATGTGCACGCCATCACAGTATGGTCTGCCTTCAACGGGAATGTTGAACAGAGGAAAGACGAGGGGGTGGGGGAAGGGGAGAGATGGTCACCAGCCCCGCAGGTATCTGTCAAAGATGTGTGCGTCTTGGGGGCTTCACTCCCACTCTGTGGTGCCCGGTGGTTTGGAGGTCAGGTCATACATGACTCTGGAGATCCCTGGGATCTTCTTGATCTCATTTACCATCTTCAGCACCACCTGCACACACCGAGAAGAAAAACGTTAAACTACAGCAGCGGGGGAGGCCCATCTGGTGGGGGGGATTTGCCATGTACCTCTTCTGGGATATGGTTGCCCGGCGTAGCGGGGATGCCAGTCATGAAATCGCTGGTGATGAAGGTGCGGATCACCACAGAGCGCCGGCAGGACGGCTGCTTCTGCAGCGGGTCCCGGTCAAAGTGCAAAGGGGTCAGGATGATGGGCATCTGGCTGATCTTCCCAGAATAACCTGAAAGACGGAAAGAAAATAGATAGACATTTAAATTCCAGTCATTCTAAATACTGGCATTTAAAAATCAGACTGAATGTAAAACTTCTACTGTGTAGAGCTGCTTTTTTCCCCAGAATAAATTGGGAAATTATTGTTTTAAAACCTGCACAACCCATAGAAAATTTGTATGTGAGATGAATTTTTAAAACCAATAAAACAAGATCTGCACGATTTACAACAATAATTGTTAATTAAGTAAAAATGGTGCAATTTGCCGCTCCAACACTAGATGTCACCATATATGTGGTCATAATGAACCTAAGACAGCTCACAGCAACACAGACAGAGGGTTTGATCAAACCATTTATCTCACTTTAATAATTAACTCTTTGATCACATGTGAACAGTTCACAAACACATCAGCTGAACAGCCAATCAGCACACAGCGAGTGAAAACCCGTCTGGTTCCAGAACATGCCAGACACTCTGGGAGAAGCACACACACTTACCAGACTCTCTAAGGATAGAATGAGCTTCAAAGTCAGCCTGTCTGAGCGTGCTGAGAACGCCTGTGGTCAGGAAGGTTGGGGTGACGTCTGTCGGTGGCTCCTTCACGTGGGTGCCGAATACATACACAACTCTGGGAGGAGGACACATATGGTGGAAGCATGAGTGAGTGCCCGGCAGGGTAACTCCCCGCAAACAGTGGTGTGTTTGTGCATCACCTGTTGATGTTATGGCACATGCGGGGAATGAGTCTGGCCAGGAACATGAGTGACTCCCAGTAAGGAGATTCTCTACTTGTGACGCCACACACATAGCTGTAGGAGCGGCAGTCGCCCTGAGGGGACAGTCAGACACACAGCACACACACTTGAGCACCAGCAGAAAAACACCTCTGAAGCAACCTTCATCTGTGTTTATAAAGCTGTTCTGATCCCTTTTCACTCCCCGCCACTAATTGTCTGCTGGCTCTCTTCTCATCCACAACTGGAAGCCACGGAAAACCTGATTCCCAGTTCCAGAGTGGCTTTCGGCTAAATTTAAAACTGGTTACAAACAGGAAGTCACAGGACAGACAGTGTCTGACTGTGGTGAGCTGGTTGTTAGGACCCGCCCCCTCTGCAGTCAAAACTGAAGGTTTCAACCATGAAAGTCTCAGCAGAACTCCCCACCCCACCCCCAGTCAAAACTCAAGCTTTGTGAGGGCGTGTTTTGGTTTCACCACAAAGTTCTGGAGGTGACGCCACGAGACAGAAAAAACATGATATTACACACACAACCCCCCTTCCCTTCCCCGTGCTACCTGGACTCCCACAGTCTTGATTGGCAGCAGGAAGGCATTGAGTGAATGAAGGCTGGTGATCTGCATGAGCTTCTCTTCCTCCTCATCTGATATGCACGACTTGACTCTTTGCAACAAAACGTGTGGCTGGACAGGAGACACACACTTTTAAAATGGTCATTAACTGATCAAACTTGTACATTATATAAAATCTGATTTAGAAAAAGGAAGTACGTCGCTTCGTAACCCTGCCCTGTTCTGTCACGCGGTGAGCGTGCAAGGGCGGGTTAAAGGGATGATGTCATCCCGTCAGTCCTGACCTTTTTGACGCTGGCGGAGAAGTCTGTGATAATTTTGAGGATGTTGTTGGTTTCAGCAAAGTCTTTGCAGATGAAGGGCTCCTCTGCACAAATGACCCTGATGGACAAACCAGGACCTGAAGGACACAGACATTGTCCCACATTACCTCTACCAGTATTACCAGTAACTACAGGACATTACTCTTTTCCAAAAGTGCCGTTCTTAAGATTGAAGCAAATGTAACAGAATGAAATGTTAGAAGAACCAGCGGGGAGAAAAGTGATCACAGGTGACAGCAGCAGCATTGTCGGATGATTCCACATCAGCACCTCCTGCCACATTCAACAGGGGAACAGGAAGTGACGGAGTCTTCCTGAGCGGAGAACTTGCCTGGAAAAGGGTGACGAGACACGATCTCCTCCGGCAGGCCCAGCTCTCGGCCCAGAGCTCTGACTTCATCTTTGTGGAAATCTTTCAGAGGTTCAATGACTTTTCCCTGCAGAGGAATGGACAGACGGACAGACGGACAGAAGTCAGTTAGGACATCGCAGGTCTGTCTGTTCGTCACTGAAAACGGTTGTACCTCGTCTCGCAGTTTGCGGATGAGCTCGGTGTCGTTGTGGTGTGTTTTGATGACGTCGGCTTTGCCACTGGCCAGATGAGAGGCGCTCTCGATGAGATCAGGCCGCAGGGTCCCCTGAGCAAGGAAGACCTCCTCCGGCTTCAGATTCATCTCTCCGATCACCTCGTTCGCTACCTGTGAACATGCAGACATGATGAGGCGGCCATGACGAAGGCGACTCATCCAGCACCACCAGCCAACTCGCACTTTGACAAACGTGTCTCCAATGATCTTCCTCTTCTCCTCTGGGTTGGTGGTCATGTTCAAAGTCTTGCTGATGCGTTTCCGTGGCGTCCTGTCCTCCTCAGAGATGGGGAGGGTTGTCGTTCCGTTGTAGAATGTGTGAGCCGCGTTCACCACTACATATTTTAGATCAAGAGGAAGACCGCAGCTTAGCAACAAAGTGAGCTTTACTGTCACTGTTTGACTGTGTTTGTGTCACCTTTGAGCTTGATGCCCAGCTTGGTGAGCGCCTCCTCCACACTCTGACTCTCTCTCTTCCTCATGAAGCCGTTGTCAATGTGGACCGCAATCACCTGATCCTGGTTGAGAGCTTTGTTGAGGAGAGCTGTGCACACCGTGGAGTCCACACCTCCACTCAACAGCACCTGGACAAACAAGGACAAATCAAGACTGTGGCTCCAACAAAGGTTCCAGGTCTCTCTGCAGTCCTCATGTCCACTGTTCAGGCTGAGAAACATAAGTAATATGATGAGCTTTGACGAGCTTTTAAACCTTAAACCTGATCATATCCACATTCATGCTAATGTTGCAGAAAGATTATGAAAACAAATCCTGTGCTTCTGACTGGATACAGCTGTGCACAGGTTCCCTCAGCTGTGCATACGCCCTCAACAAGCACAGTCGACTTCAACATTTATAATTAGTATAAGGATGGAGAAAGGATGACAAAAACCATTGAATTAACGTTCCATCCACACAAATACAGCAGAATCTTCCAACAGGAGAAAAGTGGTTTCCAGCAGGAAGAAGCTGCAGCACTCATGGTTACCTCGGCCTCTGTGGGACCATTAGCTCCCCTAATTTATCAGGACTCTCCAGAGATGAAGCCCAGTTTGAATCAGAAGGTGGAATCCGTCCACCGAGATGAAGCATGACTTTATACCAGAGGTTCCATCTCATCGTTTCACTCACCAGCACTTTAGACTTGTCCACCTTCTCTCTAATCTCATTGACACAGGTCTGTTGGCGGTTCTGTACAGTGAAGTTACTGGTGCATCCTGCAATCTCAAAGAGGAAGTTGCGCAGCATCTCCGTGCCTCTCTCCGTCAGGTCCACCTCAGGGTGAAACTGCGTTCCGTACAGCTTCTTCTGCTCATTAGCGATGCCTGACAGACAGAAAGACGTATCAGATGTAAACTCAGGTGTGAATAAAATAAAAAGCTTTGGCAGAGCGCTCACCAGCTATGATGTTGCCTGACTGGGCCACCACTTTAAACCCATCAGCTACTTTATCCACACTATCTCCATGTGTCAGCAGGACCAGTTCCTCCTTCTGGAGGCCCCTGATAACACACACACACACACACACGCACGCACCCACACACACACCCAAGCAGTGTTCAAACCTTTTAGACCTGATCTTCACAGGAAAATAATGTAAAAAGTCTGCTGCGCTCACACAGAAACCACAAATTATTGTATCAAATATAATAGAGCTTGTGTGTGTGTGCGTTCATGCGTGCTGCCTGTGATAGGGCGTCTGGTGACGGAGAGGTTACCTGAACAGAGAGCAGGTGTTGTCCAGGGCGATGTTGAACACTCCGTCTTCCCTCACACTCTTCCTGTGGACGGTGCCACCAAAAACTTTGTTCATCATCTGTAACACAGTCCTCAGGTCAAAGCTGCTTCAACTGGGCAATCAGGCAGGAAATGTTGCTGAGCAGCCGTGTGAATGAATACAAGTGGAGGGAAACGTACCAGAACTCTTAAATGCATTTCAACTCTGCTTATAGAAGTGCACACAAACACACACCTGCATCCCATAGCAAATGCCAAGGACAGGCTTCCCCATGGTGAAGATGGCGGGGTCAAACCAGGGGGCATCTTCGGCATACACAGACGCCGGACCACCCGAGATGATGATTGCCCTGAGAAAGGAAAGAACCAATAGTAGTGATACTGATGATAAGAGTTTTAGACGGTGAAGGTCACCAGGATGCAAGGCACATAAAAGCAACATATTCAAGATGTACTTTATTCATCCCCGTAGGGAAATTGCTGCTCACCTGTAGCCCTGCTCTCTGATGGCGAAGGCCGGCGTCTCCAAAGGGAGGATCTCGGAGCGGACACACAGCTCTCGGACCCGTCTGTCAATCACTTTGCCGTACTGGGCTCCGGCATCCAGGATGGCCACAGCCCCCTCACACGACCCATTCTGCTCTGTACTGCTGATCTCCAGCTGTGGTTGCAAACACAGCAGCTCAGTGAAAATGGCTGACAGACATCACAAGTCAGAATCAAGCGTTCCACCGCCAACCATCCTTTGGGAAAAGTGAGTCAATCAGAGCTTCACTAATTAGAAGCATGTGGGTTCAGTTAATGTGCTGTGACCATTCAGCCCAATAGCAGAATCACATGAAACCTACAAATTAGTCAAAGAAAGGACCCGTCTGGAATACTGACTGATCTCTGTTCCTCCCAGAACCGGGTCTATCTAACAGAACATCCCGCCTGGATGCTGGAAGAGCTAAACCCAGACGGTGATAAGGGTCAGAATTTACAGCTTCACCACGTCTGATTTCCCACAACAAACCTGGGAAGGACCCCACGTGCTTCGTGGAAACACTTCCGCATCGGTGTTTCTCCAACCAACTTGAGATTAACCTTCATTATATTTTTAGTTATCGCTGATTTCAGCCACAGAAACACTGGATGTTTATTTACACGTTAGCTTAGTAAAGACGAGAGCTGCTGCCGTCACACCGGCAACCACAAGTCGGCTCCAACTAGCTTCGTGACAACGTTAGCGAAAACACATCGCATTAGCATTAAGTGTGTGACAGCAGACGTTCAACAATAGTTATTAAACAGCAACAATGCCGTCAACAATAAGGACAAACAGCGTCGTCGCCCGGTTCGGTCCGCCCGGCTGAGTTAGCTGGCGGCAAAGCTACTGTAGACAGTGTAGCTCGTATTCGCCATTAGCCTGCTAGCAGTTCGGTGAGCTAAATTAGCGTGGCTATGCTAAAACCCACGCGGTGTCGGGGGCAAAGACTCTCGCGGGTGTCCCCCGCACACACGCGCACGATCATGGGGACGAACGTTTGTACCTGCGTGGAACACCTGACAGATCCGACCTGGCGCCTGAGCATCTGTACTCGACATGCTAAGGCAGCATTGCAACAGGCAAAGCGCTGCTACGTTCCTGCAGAGCGGACCTCACGGTGCCCTTCCAGTCCTTCCAACTTTCCCTGCGCGTTGCTCAAAGGCCGTCATTTACCGGTGGTTCACACCAGCCACAGGGGTTCTGCCGGTCCCGATGAGCAGGATGTCTGCGCTTCACTGACCTTGCTGTCTCCGTTGCACAGAGCCATAGAGGACCACCGTGTTGTGGATGAGCTTTCCCCGTTGCCTCGGTGTCCCAGATCTGAGAAGCTGCTGCTGCTGCTGCTGCTGCTGCTGCTGGAGCTGGTCGGGGGTTGGTGCTGCTACTGTTGCGGTGGCTCCGGCTCCGGTTCGGCTCCTCCTCCGGGTGCAGAATAAACTTTGCCCAGTGCGAACGCACGAAATAAATGTGTGTTTTCAGTGGGTGGAGCACAAAGTTGCGTCCAAAAATATAAAATCGAGTCTGGCCCAAACACGTAGAGACACTCACATCCGAGACCCCTTATTGAAGCTCTACCTTCGAGTTCTTACGGCGGGTTTAGGGAGAAAATACCCAATTAGAGCGGTCCTTTTATTCCCAGTCCGATGTATAGATTTAGAATATGTTTAAAATATTTATAAATCAGCACAAATGTAATTCCAGCTGGGTTGACCGCGAAGACACCAGGATCATAAAAACGTTTAAAGGCCAAATGGAAGCATTTGTGGGTTCAGTACCTTTCTCGAGGGCACCGCGGCAATGCTCTGAAGGTGTACTAGATTCCATGCACCTCAGCCCAGTCCCCACCAGACGGAGCTACCACAAAACCTAAACACTTCAACGCGTGTGGATACAGCCTAGATTAAATTGGCAAACTTTCTGTAATCGCCTTTAAACTTTAACTTTAAAAGCCACCAAATCATGTATCAGGCGACAAATGCGAAATAGCGACAGTATTAGCGCCACCTGGTGGTTCCTGTAACAGATGCGTTTGACAGGTGTGTATTACACCTGAAAACACTGGCGTGACACAACAGCGGTTGCACCGACGCGTAAAAAGTCTCGTATATGAGACGTATAAACAGTTAAAATCACATGAAATCAATCACAGAAACTAGAAAAACCGTCAGAGAGTTCAGACCTGCACCAAGCAGTTAATTTCCCCCCATACTGTAATTTACACCAACACTAGTCAGCTGATACCTTCAGGAAGCCCGTCTGCCTGCGTGTGCTGCTGGTCTTGTGTTGGAGGGTTGGACTCATTAAGGATCAGTGACTGATTATAGACAATGATTCTGAAGAGACACAGAAGAAAGTTATCTTCAGTTACTGGAGGTTGTTACTAAGTGTTAAGCAGCGCAGTAGTAAGCAGTAGTGACAGTTATACAGCATCAAAGCCACTTGGTCTTGGATGTTGTTACATCTTTGGGGATTGAATCAAGTTGGGCTTTTACGGCGTCTCTTAATGACAACTATCGTTTCTGGTCATCAGGACTCACTGGGAGACGGACAGACATATGACCTTGGATTAGCTGTAGCTTCACCTTCTACTGTCACATGCTGCTCTGCATTAAAATGCTTCTGTGTTGTCACATGACATAGTGGCCCACTAAATGGCTTCACGCGCACCCGCAGCAACCACAGGCCAGAACACGCCGTCGCTCATTAGCTAAGAATGAAGCCAGTGTCGTGACCAGTTTCAGCATGCCGACATTTAGAAACGTGGCTAAAATGTGGAATAAAAGGATGAACGGGTGTTAAACTGTTTTCCTTGTTCTCTCGAGCTGGACGCTTCCATAAGGATTTAAATGAGCATTGGTTAAAATTCATTCCTGAAGCAGTCATACAGGAAGTGTTTTGATCACTAGTTCCTTTAAGGGTCAGTCTGAGGATGACAGAATGTATCTATGGAGCTCTCAATGGACTCTTTTCACAGTCATCATGTTGTAGGTGTAAAACATTTGCAGATGAGCGGGGCTTACAGTCAGTGTCCTGATCTTGTTGTGTAAATCTCCTGTATGAAAGGCTCAAAGGGGCATTTGGAAGCAGCATATTAATTTATTACTTCTTTCTTCTTTATCACCCTTAACTTCAGCTACACTATTGGTGTATTGGTGTTTACCCACCTTCTATGACCTAATTTTATCTTCTCTGCTGTCAATACGAATACACATATGAAAACAGACGTAAGAACATTTGCTTTTACGTTGAAATCAACAGTGATTTAGAGAATGGAGCAAACAACAGAAAAACCCTTTCAAGTAATCTTTCATGCTCAGTGCCTCTCCCTGCTGGTCACACAGACAATCAACACGTCAGCAGCCCAGTTTCCAGGTCGATGTTTTATGGTAATTTAAATGGCAGCAAAGTCAGCAAGGGCGACCTCAGGGTGATTTACACTTAATATTTCAAGTGCTACAAAAGTAACTAAACAAAGTATTTGTTGTGAACACAAGTTGCTTTATTTTTTTACATACAGGGTTCGAACATTTGCCCAGGTCAGATTCAGGCACTTTTTAAGGGTTGTATGATGCTATAAACATGGCTACACGACCAAGGGGAGGAGCAGGGAGGAGCAGTTTCTTTATGCCCTTCTCTGCTCCTCTCTGATGTCCCTTGCTCCTCTCTGATCCTCTCTGCTCCACTCTGCTCCTTCCTGATTACCCATGCTCCTCTCTGATCCTCCTCGCTCCTTGGAGCAGAGTGGAGCAGACAAGAGCAGGGGGGAGTCGGGAGGAGAAGAGAGGAAGCTCAGAAGCTGTCCATTGATGTCCACCTTCTGTCACTTGGTGGCAAGTTTTGATTTTTTATGGAAAATTTTGCAGCAAAAGCTACAGATCGCATCTTTACTGTGTGTAATGGTGTAATGGTCATGGACACCGGCCATCGTGTCTTTTTGGGAATGTGAATGTGGCACATTTCTTGGAAGGAAATCTTTGATGTCAATTTACCTCGGAACGGAATTCTTTCTCTCTTGTTTTGACACGTCATCTGTCGGTCGGGGACAGATTTAGAAGCTGCACACAGGCACTTCCGGGTTTTCCGTGTTGATGTTCTTCCTACTTTGAAATTAAACGGTATAAGTTTCTTCTTGTTTGTCGTGGCACTAATGCGCAGTTGATCAAATCTGGAATATAAGAAATTTTGTCCTGTTGCGTATCACTGTAATCCGGACTTTAATGTTGATTTGACATGCTGTCCTCGTCACCAGGTACGCATGATGTCTGAGCTTTCATTCTCCTAATTCTTTTCTGCTCGCTCGTTTTTGTCACGATAATGCTGCACGTTATCCGATTATTTCCAAATGTGGCTAACATTTGAAATAATCTGGTGCTTATTCAGTCAATATCGCGTACTTAACGGGTCACTTCATTCATTTTTCTTCACAACAAAACTAAATTATGACGCAGCGCAGGAGCCCATCAGTGGAGGCGGCTAGAATCCCATTCTTTTCATTTTACTGGGCTGATGTTGCTTTTGGTTTGATTTTGCTTTTATTTCGCGCATGCATGTATGTAATAGAATTCATGCTTATATGTATCCACTCTGTCAAAGACGTCCATCTGTGAAGATCCAGTTCAGTTACAACTGGAACCAACTTTATTTCTGTAGGATATATGTATTGCTGAAATGATTACGGCTTTATGATGTCTTAAATCGCGAGAATATATGCTGATAACGACCCATGACATTTCAGTCATAATATGAACTGTAAAGTATTTATTCCAGATTAGGCTCAGATAGATGAAACCACTGAATAAAAGATGTTAGTGAATTTGTAGCTTGTAGCTCTGATCTCGTATAAGACATGTAATTACATGCACAACTACCGGCTGCTGAAAATCTGCTTTATTTTTTTGATGCTGTAGTAGTTTTAATCAAAGAGACTCGTTGGGCTGGTTAAGTCACTGTTTCTGTTTAACCTCCAACATTGTTCCTGTATTTATGCAGATTATCTCAGGGCCTACCTGGGTTGAGCCCTTCCTCTCCAGGATGGAGCGCTCAGATTTGCTCTCGCACAGAAACGGGCGGCAGAGGAAGGCGACGGGTACATCACCTTTACTGGATGGAATGAGGGGAACACATAAGCGAGAGATGAACATTGCTGTGCCAGAAGAAGAGGCAGAGGCTCTCATCGGAGATTCCGACTCTGACAATCACGGGCACAGAGTGGAGCGTGGGATCCGAGGAGAGTTGGGTAGTGTGTCGCTCCTTCTGTTCCTCTATGTGCTGCAGGGGATTCCTCTGGGACTGGCTGGTAGTGTTCCTCTGATCTTGCAGACTAAGAAAGCCAGCTACTCAGACCAAGCCTTCTTCAGTTTTGTCTTTTGGCCATTTAGTCTAAAGCTGTTGTGGGCACCACTGGTGGATTCTCTTTACTTCAGCAGGTTTGGCAGAAGGTAAGAACGTGTGGCTGTTGGGATTCTGTCTCTGGATAGTCTAGAATCCCACCACCTGTCTCCCCACCAGGAAGTCATGGCTGGTCCCCACACAGTACCTGCTGGGCTTCTTCATGATCTATCTCTCTGGGACGGTTAATTTGCTGCTGCAGAGTGAAGGAGGACCTCAGATTGTACCACTGACGGGAGTCTTCTTCATGCTTGCCTTCCTGGCGGCCACACAGGTAGCTCCTCTGCTCTTCATTAAGTTGTAGTCCATTCTGCTGAGGCATGTACATGGCTGCATTAGCAGTATCTTTAAGTCCATTCCTGTGCAACCCTGACAACATTATGTTGCTGTTGATAGAGGTCTCCAATTCTCCTCCTCCTTTCAGGACATTGCTGTAGACGGCTGGGCCCTGACGATGTTGTCCAGAGAGAATGTGGGCTACGCCTCTACGTGCAACTCTGTGGGCCAGACAGCTGGGTACTTCATGGGCAATGTGCTCTTCCTGGCTCTGGAGTCTGCAGACTTTTGTAACAAATACCTCAGAGAGGAACCCAGAGACACGGGCATCGTCACGCTGTCGGGTAGGAGACATTGAAAGAAGGGCAGTGGCCTGAGTGATCAACTCAGGCCACTGCCCAGCTCAGTGTTTTTCTGCTCTCTTCTTTTCTAGACTTCCTGTTCTTCTGGGGAGTGATCTTCTTGGTTTCAACCACCTTAGTGGCCATCATGAAAAAGGAGAGTGGGGAGGGCAGAGGGGACCGTGGAGTCCAGGTGGAGACACAGGGTGTGATGGAAACCTACAAGCTGCTGTTTTCCATCATCAAGTTGCCCACAGTCTTCACCTTCTGTGTTCTGCTTCTCACAGCTAAAGTACATCAGTGTGACAGTGTGAAGTATTTGGTTTACGTCCACAACACCTGCTCAAGACTGAATGTCCCTCTGCTCTTCTCTTAGATCGGCTTTTCTGCGGCAGATGCAGTGACTGGCCTGAAGCTGGTGGAGGCTGGTGTTCCCAAGGAGACGCTGGCGCTGTTGGCAGTGCCTCTGGTGCCTTTGCAGATCCTCCTGCCTCTGGTCATCAGTAAATACACTGCAGGACCCAGACCTCTGGATGTCTTCCACAAGGCCTTTCCCTTTAGGTTCTAAAACCCTCTCAGACAGACACATGCCCACACAGAGCTTCCACCTAAAACCTGTTTTTGTGGCGATAGGTTGCTGATGGGCCTGGAGTACGCCCTGCTGGTGTGGTGGACCCCCAGTGTGAGACAAGAAGGAGGGTTTCCTCTGTACTACTATGTTACAATACTGCTCAGCTACTCAGTACATCAGGTTTGACATTTCACCTTTTCCTCTTTGTTGTGTTCATTCAGCTTTTCCCGGAACTAGAACCTCTGCCTAAATTCCATATTATCTTGCTGCATGAAATTACAGAATGCAATAGAATGCAATATTCAACCAAGGAAATATACATATTTCGTGAAGTCTTTGAGTTTTGCTGCCTTTGAGGTGTGATCAGTGTGTTGCTCCATCAGGTGGCGCTGTACAGTATGTATGTGGCCTGCATGGCCTTCCATGCTAAGGTGAGTGACCCCCTCATCGGTGGCACCTACATGACCCTGCTGAACACCGTTACCAACCTGGGTGGGAACTGGCCCTCCACTGTAGCCCTGTGGGTGGTTGATCCCCTGACGTTAAAGGGGTGTCAGGGGGCCGTCGAGCAGAACTGCAGTTCTGCTGCAGCAGCGGAGGTGAACCGTCAACTGGAAAACATGTAGAACAACAGTTCTTTAGCTGGCCTTCACTAACACTTCTTCCCTCTTCAGCTCTGCGTTGACGCGGGTGGCGCCTGTGTGACCACACTGGACGGCTACTACGTGGAGTCGGTGGTGTGTGTGGTGATTGGGCTGCTGTGGTGGCTCTGGCTGGGGAAGAGGATGAAGCAACTGCAGGAGAGGAGCCCTGATGCCTGGAAGTGCAGAGCGAATTGTTGACCATCATCCATCCACTCACAAACTTCAAAACCTCACTTTTTACTCTGCTGCTGACTGATTAAAGTAGTCTTTATTTTAAGTCTTTTCAGCTCAACCCTATTATTTTTTACTTCAGACTCATGTTTGAGTCTTGATGGCATCAAGAGCATCTGTCTTTCACTCATTTGTTAATGTTTTAATGGTTAAATCTGTTTTATGTTCCACCGATGTCATATGTGCCTTGTTTCGGAGGGTTTGAAGCCGTCCTTCCAGTCCTGTGGTAGGAAGCTGTTCTGCCTAAAAAATTTTTTCAATGGGGATAAATGCACTGACAAACAGACTTGAGGCTGATCCACCTGCTTCTACTTGTTGTCATGCGTCTGACCTGTGATTCAGCTCTTTTGCTCTACAGATGATGGATTTACTCATCAGAAAGGGAAGATTTTAGCGACATATTTATTTAAACCAGCTGTTAATCCTCATCCATCCAGCTGGTAGACCAGCTGAGAGGATGGACACCAACGTGTTTATGATCACATATTCTCCATATGGATCTTTTGACGAGACCTGTGTGATTTATTTTATACTGAGTTTTTCAACTGGCTTTCAGCTGGCAACTCAACTTTGCCCCACCATGAGGCTTTCATACCAAAGTCTAGAGCAGGGGTCGGCAACCCAAAATGTTGGAAGAGCCATATTGGACCAAAAAAACAAGAAACAAATCTGTCTAGAGCCGCAAAAAATTAAAAGCCTTATCTAGGGCTTATAATAAAGGCAACACATGATGTGTCTATATTAGCTGCATTAGTCTACTTTCCAAATGATAAGTAGGTTACAAATACATAAATGTTTATTTTCCCTGCAGCGCATCCTGGAGAGAATAATGCACCACGTGGCCACTCTGCTGTACGATGGCACTTCAAGTTTAACTTCCATTATGAGATGTTGAAATTAAATATTTATTATATACATTTATACAGCATTGGAAAACTTTAAGAATGTTTGTCACGTTTTCCCTCCTACAGAAATTGTATTAAAACAATTTCCATTTTCATATTTTTGAAAAAGCTCCAGGAAGCCACTAGGGCGGCGCCACAGAGCCGCATGCGGCTCCAGAGCCGCGGGTTGCCAACCCCTAGTCTAGAGGAATACTGTATCTGACATCATTCAGTTTTGATATATAGCTTGTCATTAAAAAAACGTTTCTAACTGAACCTGAAGCTTTGACGACAGACGAGTTTCTTCACAAACACACAAGACTCACGAGGTCACATTCTGGTCGTATTTTATGACAATTCTCACTTTTCAGGAAAACGCCTCCTCACCCGAACGCGGATATAGCAAGATGCAAATACTGCCAGGGCCTGATGCTGTTTCAGAACTGTGTGCAGATCAGCTGGTCTCTTTCCCGACGGCGCTGCTGAGGAAAGCATGATGTGACCAAGCTGGATCACACCGGATCGGCTGATCAAGTCACAAGAAACACACCTGAGGAGCAAATCTGTAAAAAAAACTGTTCACACATCAGTCAAGAGTCTAAAAAGTCAGCGTTTTCTTTGTTCTACATTAATTTAGGCTCCCGGCCTGGTTAATCCATCGTCTCCTAAAACTCCATTAAGACATGAAGCGTTGATCCGCCGCAGAGCCTCTAATTGCCACCACACCTTTACAGACCACAACATTCACACCCACCAACCACATCACTATTGGTTGCACCAATGCCCCAACAGGGAATTCTGGGAGCTCTTTGGGGTCTGTTCCAGCATAAGATGACCCCATGTGTCAATATGAGCAGTCAATGCAGCACTGTCAACCACAACAACCCAAAGATTGGTGTAAACTGCTTGGGATAGTGACCTTAAAACAAATTTAAAATTTGAGAAATTTTTTGTGTCACAAACATGAGTGTTTATTCCGATGGTTCATGCCAGGTCGCTGTTCGTACCAGTGGTGCAGATACTAGTAAAAATGGGATTAAAAGGTTATTTAACTCCTTTCAGGCCCAGAGATTCTTCAGTCCAATTCATAATTCATGGACATTCGTGGAAGCATTACCGTTAAATAAATAGCGGTTTCCTCACTGGCACTCGTGTTTAGCACAAAGCACTTTGGACGACGTCATGTTCTGCAAACCGTTTGCAAACGTGATGGATTTCAACAGTGCTCCTGCTCTTAGTTGGGCTGCAGCTCCTCAAAGAACTTATCAGTCCTACTCCGTGAAGGTCAGAAGACGGTGGTTGTAAAATCTGAGGTGTGGTCAGCGCAGTGAGGCGGCCTTTACGAACACTCGACTGTGGCGCACTGGAGTTCCACACCCACATCTCCACTCTGGGCGGTGACAGGATACGTAGTGTGGATGTGCAACATTGGAATTGTCTGTAGCATCCATATTTTATTTGCTCCGTTTCTTAAAATACCAAAAGAAAAAGAAAAAAAAGTCATGAAATAAAGTCCCAGGAGGCGCGGTGGGTCATAGGTTCATGCGTAGATGGTCAGGCCGCTTGGGTGCAACAGGATAGGCTGGCTGCTTTATCTGAGCCAGGCTGACCCCAGCCGGCTGACGGATAGGGAGGGGGGCCGAGGCCTCGGAACTGCTGGTGATGTCCATCTGCTCAGGCGTGGACAGCTCCATGGCCTGCTCCTGAGGGGACTGGAGGATGCTGGGCCCTCCGCCGGGAACCAGGGGGCTCCGAGCCCAGCTGTCCCCAGCAGAGAACTTGACTGGGCTGCAAAAAAGAAAGAAAACACACACACAACTGATTTGGGGACAATAACAACCAGATGTAGACATCACAGAAGAAACACATTAGGACAAATGACAATTTATCCTTGTTGTTTCCATGGGTGTGGTTGGAAGAAAGCAGTGCCATACCTCAGCGGGGTTCTCGGGCTGCCCATGATCCGCCGAGGTGAACGGATTTTGGGCTCGAAGGAGAACTTCTCTTTGATGTTTTCTAGGACTGATGGCGCAACGTAGGTAAAACCCTGGACACACATTAGAGACAGATCACAGATGCAGGCAGGACTAGTTTGAAGACGAGACCCTGATCAATCTAAAGAAAATGAAGAGAGATGAAGAGTCGGTGCCATTTTAAGGAGGAAACGTTACCAAAAAGGCTTGATTGGCACTCTCGCTGAGGGTCGAGTCGTCTGGGCTGTCAACTGGTGTTTGACTGGTGAACTTTGAGTCAAACTGACTCACGTCCTCAGCTGATTGCTGCAGAGACCGATTTTCTAATGAATAAATACACATGTAGACAAAGAGCTGGACTAATTTTTCCTCCTTACCAGGAACGGCTTGAAGGGCGGCTCAACTTTCCGGGCCAGTAAATCCTCCCAGTTAATGTGTCGAAAGAAAGGATGTGCCTGTGACCAACAGAGCATCACAGAGTCAAGGTTCCAAACATGGTGATGTTTGTCAGGCCAGCAAAGGGAAACAGTTATAGCACTTATCCAGGTTATAGCCTCACACACTCATGTGCACAGCTAGATCCTGTGTTCTAAATCTGTAAATGCACAGATACGCCTCTATTGGGTGAGAAGCCAAGTGCACACCTCTGACATAAGCTCAATGGCTAATTAAGCCCGTGAAGAACCATGGTGCTTCAAACGCGTCTCAATGGGTCCTCACCTGCACCTCTGTGGCGTCTCCTGCTCCCGCTCCCAGACGTGATGAGGCGTTTCTCTTCAGCAACTGTACAACCAGCCGTCAAACTTTAAGTCACATACTCCCACAACTAAACTGAACAGAGCACACGTGGAATAGCAAGTACCCGCTTCAGAAGATCTCGGGCTTCCTGTGTGAGGTAGGGAGGCAGATTGAGTTTACACTTGAGGATCTTGTCGATGGTCTTTTTGCGGTTTTCACCAGTGAATGGCGGCTGCAGGGAGGAAAGAGTTTACACCAAACTGCTTCACCAGAGAGAAATCCTCAGAAAAGCTTTGACTGACCGCTCCCGTCAGCATGTCGTACATCAGAGCACCCAAACTCCACCAGTCCACAGCTCTGTTGTGTCCACTCCTCATCAAAATCTCCGGGGCCCTGAAAGACAATGTGGACACGTCTGTCACCGAGAAATGTGATGGGAGAGCAGAGCCAGCAGCTCTACAGTCACAGAACAACAGCTCACATGTACTCGATGGTACCGCAGAAGGTGTGGGTGACCGTTCCATCGTGAATGGACTCTTTGCACAAGCCGAAGTCCGTCAGCTTCACATGTCCTGCAGAAAAACAGAAGCTTTAAAGACATCAACATTCTAGATTAGTTCTGAGACGGGCTGGGAGTAGCTGGTGTTTGACATGTGCAGATATGAATAATTCTGATGGAGATAAGAATCTCCAGACTGATGCACATGTGTACATGAACAAAGACCTTGGCTGTTGAGCATGATGTTCTCTGGCTTCAGATCTCTGTAAATGATGCCCTTCTGATGGAGATGACCCAGAGCCATGGAGATTTCTGCCAGGTAGAAGCTACAAAGGAAAAGCAGAGACCTTTGAGATGTTGACAGTGACCTGCCACTTGCTTGTGGATGCAGTTTTAGCTGTCCCACTGTCATTCTGTCCCTGCTCCACTGCTACTGAGCTTTACCTCTCTTTATATAGCAGCAACACTGATGGGGGGTAATAAGAGCAACAGGCTCACCATGCTGTGTCTTCCATGAAGATGCCCTCACGCTCCAGCTGCATGAAAAGTTCTCCACCTGCAGAGATGAAGAGGGTCAGTGACGCAGAAACACAGATGGATAAAGTGCCCCTAACACCACAAGCTGTTCTCTTGCTCTAACACAACAGGTTGTTTCCCTTGCACTAACACATGTTGTTCTCTCGCTCTAACAATTAAGGCTGTTCTCTTGCTCTAACATCGCAGGCTGTTCTCTTCCTCTGACACTAAAGGCTGTTTCTTCCTCTGACACTAAAGGCTGTTCTCTTCCTCTGACACTAAAGGCTGTTTCTTCCTCTGACACTAAAGCTGTTCTCTTCCTCTGACACTACAGGCTGTTCTTTTGCACTAAGACTAAAGGCTGTTCTCTTGCAATAACACCACAGGGTGTTCTCTTCCTCTAACACCGCAGGCTGTTCTCTTGCACTAACACTCACGGCTGCTCTCTTGCACTAACACGGCTGTTCTCTTGCGCTAACACTAGAGGCTGTTCTCTTGCACTAACCGCTCAGGTACTCCAGGATCAGATACAGCTTCCCTCCAGTCTGGAAGGCATAGATGAGATCCACAATGAAAGGGTGCTTCACTTCCTCCAGGATGTTTCTCTCTGCTTTGGTGTGGGCTGTGTCCTTGGCATTACGGACAATCATAGCCTGTGCAAACAGTATCGAGGAGTGAACAGTCAGTGCTTCCTGCTGCTCTCCTGAGTCACACTTGTAGGCTTGCTCATCTCCCCATCAGCAGAAGAGAACTTTAGTCAAAACAACACTTTCTACGTAGCCCAATATGACCACAGAACAGACGCAGCACATAAGTATTACAAATGACTGAAGACTTCTAACTATATAGTCATTGTTGTCCAGCACTACGGGAGCAACACTGAAGACAGTGGTTTTGCGTAATGTGTTGTCATGAATTTCAAAAAGGAAAGTAATCAAATGGTTGGTTGCAACTCATTTAAACAAGGCTGAGCTGCAGTGAGAGGGCTGAAACAGTCAGTCACAGTCTGACCTAATCTCAGTGCCAGATGCAAGACAAGTACATAGACGTGTTCATGTGTAACTGCAAGCCTTCAATACCTTCTTCAAAACCTTCATTGCAAATATTTTGCCCGCTCCTGCTCCCACCACCTTTCGAACTTGAAAAACCTGCAGAGAAGAAAAAGGGCCTTAAAACCAAAAGTGTGACATGCTTCTGGCCTCCCTTCTTGCTTGCTGGCACTAGCCTACCTTTCCATATCCGCCTTTCCCGAGGACCCGCAGCAGCTCAAAGCACTCTGGCCGGATGCCCTCCGTCCCTTGGTTGACGCTGTCCTCCGATATCTCAATCTTCTCACAGTCATCCATGTTGCTGCATCAATGTTCAGGGATTCTTTTATTTTTCACAAAGTCCAAGGAACACGTGCATATATAGAATGTGCTTCATACTTACAACTCAAAGCCACTACACTGATCCATGATGTCATTGAGTTGAACCTGAAAATCAATCACTAAATAATTTTAATCTTAAAACAAAAACACTTTGGAGCATAAAACATAATGAGAATACAGGTGATAGACAGTTGTATAAACAAAGAAATAAAGGAGAATAGATGGAATGATCAAAAGACATCAATAAATTACAGATAAACTTGTCCAGAATAACTCAATCCCAATCAGCACTTCAACCATTTGTTTCAGTATCACGATGATGATGCCCCTCCAGAAATAGCTACAATGCATGGGCAGCATTTCATCAATAATTCAGGTGGGAGATAATCATTTACAAATACTTTAGAATCGATTCTTCGTTGGTAACAATGTCACCATTCTGCAGCATCATCAGATGTGTGGCATTATTCTGGAGCCCTTCTCTAAATTGTTAACTGCAGGTGGCAGAAGGAGCTGCTCTGATCAAAGTTGCTTCCAACAAGAGATTAGTAGATATTTCGCAACAGTTGTTTAGTACTTTGTTTCTGCCGGCTAATCCTGCACACAGTAACCGATCTATATCTGCCGCATGCTTTTATAATACGAGGCATGCAGTTATTTAACTCCACAGCATCTGCAGGAGTTCACTAAAATAAACTGTTGCACACGGAGCCACATTTGTCACTGCGGCACCTTTGGCCAAGTTAGGCTGTGTTTGTGCACCGTGACAGCGACGCTTTAACGCCTGACAGCGTCAACAGCGAAAGCCACCACAACACGAAGCTTTCCTCCTTGTGAATTTAAGTCGGAGGGTTGAAAGCTCAGTCACCAAGGCTGTCAACTTCACGGTTTGCGAGCTAGCATTAGCTGGAGCCGCCACAGATTGAGCAGGCCGGAGCTGCAGGAGGAGGCCCGAGGTGCTCGCCAGGCTAACGGCTAGCTGCTCCCCAGACTTTCTGCTGTGACAAGTCTGGTATTTTCGCTACATTTCTCCACTCAAGTACCTCCTCGTTCTCGTCGTCGGAGACATTTTCCTCCGGTTGGTCTAAATCAATGTCAAACACTCCAGCCATTGCAGCGCTCCGCTCGGTTGGCTCTGTCGCGGACCACAAGAAGACCAGGCGTCCCCCACCTCATGGACAAACACACACCACCGCCGCCATAACCGGCTACTACACTGAGCATGCGCACAGCGACACAGGGCGAGCGGGGCGGGGACACTTGCGACGTTATAAATATTCCTTTTAAATATTGCGACGCACATTAAAACAGCTTCTCTCATGACAAAAAAGAAAGCAATTAGCAACAATCAATTATATTAAAACAACCAGAGTAATCAATTATGTTAATGTTAGGATAGTTGGAGTCAAATATTGTAACCGTATATACAGTTTCCGAACGGCTCTTTACCGCAAGCGCTTTCTTATTTTGAAATCATTCACGGACAGGAAATGATTCTTTTAACTTCCGTTGGCGGCAGACTTCCCGTTGCTTTCAAATAGACAAAACAGAAACGTGTAATGACTGGGTGTTGAGGTAATGTCTCAAGTAATAAACCTGCAGCAATGTGACTTGATTCTAAGTTAGGGAAGTCGCCTCTGCGGGAGCTTATACACAGTTTTCATTACGTAAAAATGTCCATAGTAACCGTGCAACTCGGCCAGTGCGGTAACCAGGTAGGTCACGAGCTGTTTGAGGCCATCAGCCGCGATGCGCTGCAGGACCACCGGAAGTTGTTCAGCACAGCAAGTCGCGAGCGCTTTTTCAACCAGACTGCTCGAGGAGGTGAGTCACCTGCTGAGCCGTGAGCTGTTTGTAGCGCACCTGCTTACCTGTGCAAGCGTTTCCGTTTATCAGACCTCGTGGCCAGAGCCGTGCTGGTTGACATGGAACCCAAAGTCATCAAACAGAGCATCAGCAAGGCAAACTCCTCCGGCAGGTGGCGCTACGGAGAGACATCCTACTTCTTCCAGAATCAGGGTTCTGGGAACAATTGGGCCAATGGGTAAGACCAGGACTAGGAGCCTGAGTGTTTTTACGCTATTTAGATGGGACACCCTGTGAGATTCAAGTTGCCTTCTGTGTCAAATATAAAGGAAAAAGATGTAATTCTACATAGGAAAAAAGAGTCTAAACAAAAGTGGCCTCAACCCTATTCTAACATATGGATGTGCTGCTTCCGTGTGCATGAAATAATTTTATAGTTTTCAGCTGACACTTACAGCAGGCAGATCAGGATGTTTTGGGTAACGCTGCTCCTGACTAGTCGCTGTGATCTTGCAGCTACTGCATCCTCGGACCTCGCCACAGGGACGTGGTCGAGGATCTGGTGAGGCGAGAGGTGGAGCAATGCGACAGGCTGTCTGGATTTGTGGCAGTGATGAGCGTGGCTGGAGGGACGGGCTCTGGAGTCGGCACCTACCTGACCCAGTGTCTCCGAGATGCCTTCCCCAAGTCCTTCATCCTCAACCACCTCACCTGGCCGTACGGCACCGGGGAGGTACGTGGCTGTGAGTTGCTGGCTAGTGGTGTTTCAGCAGTTAGAATGCTAGAATGCTGCAGTCTTACCTTTTCTGTTTCAGGTGATAGTGCAGAATTACAACTCTGTGCTGACTCTGGCTCACCTCCACCAGCTGTCAGACGCAATTCTGGTGCATGAGAACGACACGTTGCACAAGATCTGCGCCCAGCTGCTCAACAACAAACACATCTCTTTCACCGATGTCAACAGGGTGATCGCTCAGCAGCTGGCCAGCATCCTGCAGCCCGCCCTCACCCCGAATTCATATGGAGCCTACAGCAGGAACCCTTTGGGTGGGAAGCAGTCTTTCCAGCTCCTCATTGTCTTGCCACTTGCTTCTTGATATGTTGGTGACTGTAGTGTGAATGTCTCCTCCTCTCAGGGGAGCTGGTGAGCTCTCTTGCCTGCCACTCAGAGTACAAGCTGCTCAGCATGTCAACTATCCCACAGATGCCCAGTTCCTCCATAGCCTACAGCACGTTCAGCTGGCCTGGTTTGCTCAAACACCTGCGGCAGATGCTAATCTCTAACACCAAGATGGAGGAGGGCAAGTGCTCTTCATCAGTGATGGTTACGCGTTGCATGTTTTTGTGTCTCAACAATAACCTCTGACAGGTATAGACTGGCAGGTGCGTCCATCTGCAGCTTCTGGGCGGTCTAGGAGTCTTCCAGGACGCACTTTTAACGTCTCTCTGGCCAATCTGCTGGTGCTGAGGGGGAAAGAAGTGTACAGTGCAGAAACAGGTCAGACAGACGGTTCAGGTGCATTCTGGATCGACTGGGTGATTTTTAAATTTTTTTATATGTGCCGTAATTTCCGGACTATAGAGCGCACCTGATTATAAGCAGCATAATCTAATTTTAGAAAGAAAATCAATTTTGTACTTATACAAGCCGCACCGGATTTTAAGTCGCAGGTATCCCACGTAGTAATATGAAAAATTAGATCGAAAACATTCAGTACCGGTATGTTTTTATTACCGTAAGAGACGAGTCACTGACAAGTGACAAACAGACAGGTAAGAAACAACAGCCACTCTTTTCACTTGTATGTTTATACAGAGACCTTAAATCCAAATTTTATCATGTCAGGATTTTTTAACTTTTCTTTTAATTTAATCTGTTTAGCAACATAAACAAATATATTCTACCAGTAAATGCTTTTTTTCTAATGGTGTCTGTAATGCAGCTACCTTGAAATATACGTTTGTATCAGCTACACACAAATTACGTTGTTTATGCATTTTTACTCAAACAATGAACAATCTAAAACTCCCTGATGGCCCACCTCTAAAATCTTCTATTTTCATCGCGGCGGCGATTGCTTTTGCCTTCCGTCTGATTTGTACAGCGGAAACACCGCGGCCGCCTGCTCTCTGTGTGTTCACCCAGTCTTCCAGAAAGTTTTCAAGCTCGGGCCACCTGCGATGTTTATGTCTAAAAGCTTTTGTCATCTTTTTGCTTTGGATCAGTTCTTCATGCTGGCGTCTCCACCTTCTCGCCATTGATTACCGTAATGTATGCCAAGATTACGTGCGGCAGCTGGATTTCCTTCTTTAACCGCCAGAGTGATCGCTTTTAACTTAAAAGCCGCATCATATGCTTTTCTTCTAGTATTTTCTATGTTGATGAGGGTTAGTAAAAATGACTGATTCACAATAGTTGTGATAGTGTGCCACGAAAAAAAACCATAAACAGGCTGCACCGTAGAATAAGCCGCAGTGTTTAGAGTGTAGGAAAAAAGTAGCGGCTTATAGTCCGGAAATTACGGTATGTAAAATCTTGAGTGTTGGTTATCCATTACACTGATTTTAAAGCTCGACAAAAGAGTTTCTGTTAAAAAGGGGCCACAGTCATGAGACAGTGCATGTCCTCTCAACAGGTAGCTTTGAGGACCCGACCCTCTACACATCCTGGCTACCACCAGAGGATGCGTTTCACCTGTGGAAGACGGAGGTTCCTATAAATAAGTATGAAAAAAGTGCCACGCTGGTCAGCAACAGTCAGGCTCTGCTCAGACCTCTGGACAACATGGTGGCAAAAGCCTGGAACATGTTTGCATCCAGGTGAGTGGTCGGTCCGGCAGACTCTGCCCCAATGAATAATGAGAATACATTATTACCTGTGAATTCACTGCAACTTGAGGGAGCCTCTGCATTTATTAATAGCTGCAGTCATCAAACGTCCTGTTGAAACATATGTACAATTATAGACTCATACTCTGGATCAGTTATTTTCTCTAGTTTTAAGGCACAGAACCATTAAATTGTATTTTCATTGTAAAGTAGGAGAAAATGGATATAACATACTTACAGATAAATTCAGACATTAACAAGGTGGCACTGTCATTTTATTTTATTTTTTTAAAAAAAAGCCTTTTTCTGCATTTGAGTGAATGAGTTCAGCCTCAGTCAGGAAGAAGAATGACCATGAATGAGCTCCGCCCCCTCTGTTTTCTTTCTTCCAGGGCATACATCCATCGATATGTCAAGTTTGGCATCTCAGAGGAGAACTTTCTAGACAGTTTTACGTCTCTTGAGCAAATCATCTCCAGCTACAGTCAACTGGGCTCCAGCGTAGAAGCCCCAAGTTGACCCCTTGAGCCCAGTCTAGCATCACTACCAAGCCCAGCCCTCCAGCGTTGTGAAATGACCTAGTTTGTTTGCACCATGAGATGAAAATGGAGACCTAATTACACAAAATGACAATATGATCAGGTAACATCTTTTCAAATGGATTTATTGTTTGTTTGTTTGTTTACATGGTAAACAGGCAACCTTGGAGCGCTGCTACATTAAACAAAACGGTGCTTTGGGCTGGCGGACCACAGCTTCAGACAGCTTACAGACTGCTGTTGCCATGGGAACCTAACAGCCAACACCAGTCTGATAAGCTATCTGATGGGGTGGGAAGTGGTGGAACGGGGAGATCCTGCTGGGTGTGTCCAGAGCTTGTTACAGGGACGACAGCAGAAATAACCCCTGAAACCATTAAAGACATGTCTGGAAACAATAAAATGCACAAATAAATGCACTGTTCACTTACCTCACAGATTAAGTGAATGTTTGATTGTGTTGTTCAGATGTTTAAACCAGTTACAGGCTTAAGCTGAGAAACTACAGACTGGGAAACACTTTTGAAGATTTCCATGTTTTATATATGATCAGATCCAGGGTTCCACCCAAATGTACAGCATAGAAATTGGACTATTGGTTGAGAGTACAGTTTACAAATGGTGCCATCACTTCTCTTTGATTTGGTTCAAGTTAACTCAAGTCCAGAGCGACCTTAAGATTGGAAACACACTTGTGCATACTAGGATATTTACACAATGTGCAAACCATCAATACCACGAAGGTGATATTGCTTTATTCTCAACACGCACAAAGTAAAATTAAGATTTTAGCAGGACAAGATCACGAGGGAAAACTAGACCCTGAAAAGAAAGACTGTGGTCCATCACAGTCATCTTAGTGGTACACTGTACAAACACCAGTCATCTCACATAATGTTAACAAAATTAAATAATTCAACGGTTAAGTTCAGAACAATGTTCAAAAGGAAGCCAGACCTTCCTGTCTTGCATAAGGCAATAGCATCTGATGGCCACCGCCCGCACGCAGCGCAGCAGCTAAAACATCTGAGGTCAACACATCTGTTAAAGTAACATGATCCGATCAGCTCAAGAGCCAATCACACTAAACACACCTAGAGAGCGAGATGACAGGAAGAACTACAAAACCTGGAAACAGACATCCTTTGAACACACACACATACTGTACACACACACACACAGACAAAACGTTGCCTGAATCTTTGCGTGTTCAGCCGCTGAGGATGATGAGGAGTGAGGTTTGTTTTTAGTGACTGAGGCTGAGCTGAGAGCTCAGCAGCAGCAGGAACAGTCCATTGGACGTCTGTCCAGCTTCTGTGTCTCCTCGTCACTTGGTTTTCTCCTCCGAGTGCCTCTGCTGCTGCAGACGCTTGGCGTAGCTCTGAGCCATGGAGTTGACGATAGAAATGACAAAGTAGCAGACCATCACCAGCACCACCTTCTCAAACACCCACGACAGCCAGTTGTCATCCTAGAAACATAAGATGATGCCAGGTTACAGTTATTACATCATAAAATGCTTCATGGGGGGGGTGAATTTTAAACGAGGGTCACCCAGAGAGCTGTGATGACTGCTTCAGTCGATATACATCAACTCATACAAGTGTTAGAATCCATAAATGTCACGGTGAGCTGATGTTACAGCTCACACAGGCACACATAAAGAATGATGGTCCTTACCGCTGGGCCACTTTCTCCAGCATGGTGCAGCTTGTTCCTTTGGGCTTCAAGGTACTGGCTGAAGGGCTTCTGCAGGGATGGACCCACCCTGGGCACAGACCTGACATACAAGGCAGCAAAGAAAAGAACAAGTGTCATTCCACTCACCCGCTACCTAACAGGCTGGAGCAGTTATTCCTGATGAGTTGAGCAGCTGCTGACAGCTGGGCCTCCCTAACATCCCTGTCACAGCTTCAGAAGGGCATACAGTTGGGGCCCTTGTCTTGAATCTTCCACCTCAGACCAGGAACTGAGCGAACTGAGTGAAGCAGCAACTCCTCAACCCTCCTTTTATACTCCATTGCCCTCTATAGGAGCTTGTGTCAGCCCCCTCCATGAGGAAGTGAGTCGGCATGATGTCATCACCTTTACCACCATCAGTGCTTTTGGTTGGAAACTTATCAGGGCACACTCATGTCCTTATAAGGTGGTGCAGATTAGCTCATTGGGGGGTCAATCATGTTGCATTTCATCAATTCATCTCATAGCAAGACTGTGATGATGCACTTTTAACCGCTGGTCAGCAAACAGCCTTACTGGGAGAGAAATGCCTTTTCTGGATTTAAAGAAGAGGGCGCGAGACAAACACACTGATTCTAGGTGATAATTCTAAATTAATCAAACATGTTCCGACTCATTTGCATTCACACAGAAACTGCCATGTAATCAGCTTTGTAGTACAGTTCAGTTCCATCAGATGACTGGGACAGAACCAGTATCTTTCTGACCTCAATATAACATCTAATAGAACATAAGGATAAGGATAAACTTAAACATCGGGGAAATTCACATCTAGTCTTTAGCTTTTAATGATGCTGCTCTTTTGGTAGTGGTGCTGATCTGGGATTTTGTGATATATTCATTTCATCTCAGCCAAGGAGTTTATCTTTTAATCCCATATTTTTTTTTAACCATTGCCAACATCCCCGTAGGAACAGGTGGGAGCATCAATATAGGCAGGAATGTACAGAGGTGTATAGTACTTGGGATGCTCATGACTGTGCCAGCAGTATTCATTCTTTAGGGTGTCATTTTGTGTACTTATAAGCAGAGTTAATCATCTAAAAATCACTGGTACGAACAGTCGTGGTGGACGTCTCCCTTACGACTCACCAATGAATCAGAATCAGAATGTTTATTTCACATGTATGACTGTACTTTGAGCATTGCTGGGGTAAGTCTGAACCTCCCCCACACATTTGGCCACCTCTGCTGCAGAAGTGGGCTGGGAAAGGGCTCCAAGTGGGTTCAGGACAGTGGTCAGAGCATCTATTCACACAGCGCCCCCCAAAGAGTGATCAAATCACAGCTGGAGCCGCTTAACACAGACTGGCCACCACAAAATCCACAGGGGAGCAAAATGAGTTCATAAAGAGGAGCTGAGAATGGGACTCACCCCATGAGTGACACCATTTGCTCCACGATGTGTTTGCTGAAGGTGACGATAACAAAGAGTTTCTGTGGGAAGAGAAGGCAGCTTTAGTTTTGGGGAATCAACAGACAACAGGAAAAAGAAAGGTAGGAGCTAAATACAGCAGAAGACCTGTGGACATCAGGTCCAGCACTAACAGTTGTTCCAGGCTGTCACTTCTATATAACCAGTTGGAGAAGATATTAGAACACATCTGTAACTCCTGTGTTTTCCTCTGGTCCTGAAACTGATCAGCCATGAAGCAGCACACACAAGCCTCCTAGACACAATCAGACAGGATATGACACGAGACGCCCCACCCGTACAAAAAACAAACCTGGAGACACACAATCACCCTGGGAGACCTCACTGTCTGCTTAATTTCCCTTTCATAAGTCCACTCTACAGGCGTCCTGCCGGCCCCCAGTGTGAGGGTCTGACAGACGGACCCGTTCACGCAACAATGTTTCCAGAATTGGGTGTAAAAGAGCCACATATGGAGAACAAAAGATGCCAGGAAGTAGCTGGTGGTGATGAAGCAGACCTGTTTAAAGATGCCCATCATCCAACAGTGACCATTTTCAAAACAAAGGTAATGAGAATGTGACCTCTCTGGAGTTGAACATTTTGCCTGAAAGGATGTAAATGGGGCCTTGGATTCTTCCCAGCTAGTCACCCTCTGCTTCCAGACCATTAGTCAGTGCCGCAGCAGACTCAACAAACCTCTTAGCAATCAAGATTGACTTTAGTTGGTTCATTTTTATGAAGTTAAACTGTTGTCACAAGCCTCCTTCCATTTCATCTGTTCATCTGGGAGTTCTTTAAATGATGCTGATGTCTTTGAAAGCTAAATCTCAAAGGGATTGTGGCAAATCACAGTTCAAATGGACATCATTTAGTCATCCTCTCAGGATCTAAGCTTGGGGTCTGATCGCCGCCCTCCCGCAAGCTCTCAATTGTTTAAAGTGAACCAGTCAGCCGTGTGCACCCTTCTGTTGTCTAGGTCTTGATATGGACAAAGAATCATGATCAGCCGAAGCATCAGATGAGTCATGATGAAAGCCAGGCTCCCTCAGTCACGACTGGTTGAGAACTGAAACTATACCAACCTGAATATGCATCTTTATGATGGCTTTCCCAATCAAAGTGGCACCAAAGAAGGTCCAGAAGGGAACCAGGAAATGACCGCAAGTTATTCCGGCCAGGTCAAACAGAGGATTGGGGATCTAAAGGCACAAAACACATATGAGCAAATAGTATTGTCAGCATTCAACACCTAAATGTGATGAAACTCACAGAAGCACAAGCCAGGATGCCAAAGAACCCCACTTTCTGCACCAGATGCTGGACTCCCAGTTTAGCTCTGGAGGCAAAATCCTGCACAGATTAAATTAATTGTGTGAAAATAGGTTGCGTTCACCAGATGTGTCACAATTTTAAGAAAAGCTTGTTTTGATCCCTTTTCACTTGGAACCAAAAACATCAGTGAAGACAAAGTTTAAAAAACAGTCACAAAGCAAATGAAAGTAGAGTCACCACTAGGTTTATTTGCTGCACAGTGGAGTTGCAGGTGACCTCCACAAATTTAACCTTAATTTAACCTCAATTAATTGAGAATCTCAGTTTCTGTAAAGAGGTGACATCTTTGGGCACAAAAGGCTGTTTTAATTGATTTTGTGTTTTGAAGTTGTTGTGAAAATGGATCAATAACACAAAATATCTGAACTTGCTCCCTCTGCTGTGTCTCTGTGCCACCTCTCAGATGACATTTGACCTTTGATTAGTTTATCAGCCTTAGATAAAATCCCAGCATTGAGAAAACCAGCATTCTTTATTTCTCTTGTAGGGGTACTTGTCTGTGGAAGGGGGGAACCCAGCTGATCTTAGAACTGCCTTTATTAAGTTTATATCTACTTTTTACAACCATTGGCTGTAGATTTGCAATGATTATGCGTGTGAGGGTTTTCTCTGTGCTTCTTCTTGACCATAGTCTAAAGTATTTTACTGATAATTAACAACAGTCTTCCCCCCAGAACTGCAGAACAGCTCAATGATTAGCCACAGCTACTAGCTTACTTAGGAAATATGTCTATGCCACCGGTTACTCGAGGGCGCATTGGCTCTTTCACTTCCTTCATTGTTACTTTTATAGCAGTGGTGAAGATGTTTATATAGTGCTTTGAGCAGAACAGTAAAAGAGAACCCACAACCAAAGTAGCTGCTTTGAAAAATCATAATAAATGTGAAATAACTGAAAAACACTGACATGACTGGTGTTTCTCATTATTTGCTCAGGGTGCTTCTGGGTAATGTGTGAAATAATAAAATTTTAGATCCAAGGATGTAAAAGGAGACCCGAGCAGTTGGGTGAGAGTCTGATCAATGGCTCTTTGTGTTCTGCTGACTCAGCATTTAATCTCACATGACTGCAGTCATGTGAACATCGTTCATGACCCAACTGTCATTTAAATTAGAGGTGGTTGAACAGAAAAAGTGAGAGAAGAAGAGAGCGCCAGCGTAGCCCAACTGAAGGGTGATTAAAGGGGAGTCGTGCTCACAATGACTCACCCGCCACCAGATCATTTACTGGAAGTACAGGGGAGGGGCTTCACTGAAGTCACATGCCTCTTCAAGACCAATCAAAGGACGCTTTTTAAAGACACCACGTTCGCTATGACTATAAAGGATGCTTCTGGCACCTGTGTTCAGCTGAACACTTGCATGTACGCGTTTGTGCATCCCTGACCTGAGCACCCTGAGCCTGCTCTAGCATCTCCTCAAACTCCTCATAGTCTTCATCATCTGGATCAGCCCCTGACTGACGCGCCGCTCTGGCCATGAAGTATGGAGGCAGCTCTCCGATGGCCGTGCCGGCTCCCTACAACAGCAAGAAGACACGTCATTTCAGCCTCATTCCTTAAAAAGCACCTAGCTGCTCTATTATTTAAGGTATGGCAAGATCATTAGTAGCTTCGCACATTCTAGAAGATAAAAAACAATCCGCTCTTAAAGCCTTGAACAAAGATCATTGACATTTTCACTACTGGCATGGTGGCCCACTGTTATTCTACTTTTACTCACCCACATGCACGCCTCCAAGCGAACTTTTGACATGATTGAGAAAAGGGAGATGCTTTCCTCCATCACTCCATCCTGGGGGCAGACAATCTGGTCTGGATATGGTGGTTCTGGGAAATCTGTGGAGCCGCACTCGTACGCCGCCAGAGTCACTGATGCTATGTGAGGACCCTGAGGGAGAGATGGAACAGAAAACCTAACACCAGCAACTGTTTTACACCAGCAAGGCAGGCCACACTTCATGGTGCTTCACATATAACCTAAAGCTACAGTAGTTAAGCATACACAGACCAGGGAGTGACCCATCTGTGTGGCAGGTGGGTCATTTGTGAGGAGATGGTGAGACACCTGGCCTTAACACCAGCTGCACCACCTGGACCACAACAGAAGCACTCTATTATGATTCTCCAACATGATCCAGGGAGCAATAACGCTGGATTGACACCTCACAATTAGTCTGTGATGACTGCAGCTCCCCGCCAGGACACCCAGCAACTCGCTCTGCTCTATCATCAAACAGGAGGCTTCTTACACTTCACAAAACTCTCTGTTTCAGCCAAAGACTGTGTTCATAACACCTGGCGTCAAGCTACCATGATCTCACCAGCACATATGTGCAACATCATCACTAAAATAACACCAATAACTGTTACTGAAATCCTAAAGCTCCCAACAATTCAAAGACGCCCAACATTTACACCTCAAAAACATAATTTTACCATGATAATGGTTGTCAAGTTTTGGAAAATAGTCAAAATTAAACAAAACTCCAAGCAAAGGCAGTCAAGCTCCTTCTTGACAGTGACCTCAGTGGTATGACTAGAAGACCAGCATGTGGAAATTACCTCCAAATTTAAGATGATGAGTCAGGTGGTGCTGGCCTATGGAGCCCTGTTCCCACGAGCACTGTGATCTCATCCTCCTTAGGGATTTTCTTACTGCTTGAAGACTGAGGTAACTGCAAATCTGCTGATGGTAGGTCAGTTTTTCCCTTTAACATTAAAACTGAGGGACTCCATCAACAGATGACATCAACATGGAACAAGCACCAGTGACAGAAACATCTAAAGATCTCAGTGAGAAGGCCAGAAGCAGAAGTATCAGGAGCAGAGACCGTTGCTCATGTCAACACAGCAAAATTGAGTATTCAGTGAAAGTCAGGAAAAGGGACTAAAAGCCTGTAGGTGGACCAAATCTTATGTTGCCATTGCCAACATAAAGATATGTTGGTGCTGTGAAATAAACCGTTGGAATGTTAGCTCAACAATGGGCACAGTACTAAGTTACAACCATTAAAACTCTGACAGGATCATCTTTCCCAGTACATCATTAGAATGGAAATGAGTGAGGCAGCCAACCAACATCTGCTCTAGTTCTACGGATCAGAAGCCACATCATCGCCTTCAAGCAGAACATAGACCATTTCTTCCCTTCTCTCATTTTACCACAACCAAGACAAATGATACACGTGCTGAGTCAGTCAAACCGGCTGGGAAGGTCAGCCAGGGGAAAAGTACACTTTTAATTCAGTTAGGATCTAAGCAAACACAATGAATGCATGGGCGTGTGAGACAGTGGGTGTGTGTATGTGGGGGATAGGGGGGTTGAGGGACAGAGAGAAAAATAAGGGAGGGGGGAGAGTGGGAGACAGGGAGAAAAATAAGGGGAGGGAGGAATAAAATAGAGAGGGAGACAGAGAGAGAGAAATGAGGGAGAGAGGGGAGAGAGGAGCGAGAGGAGAAAGAGCAGAGAGGAGAGGGGGAAAAGCCAGAGGGAGAGAGGAGAGACAGAGAGAGACCACCCACTGACAACAGTGGGTGACACTTTCACTTGAAGAGTAAATCCAGTAAATTGACCCAAGTTCATTTATTCCAAAGCCACATGAGTGTGAAAGCAGACCTAAGATGACATTTCTGCATTCATGATTCCAGGATAAAGATCTAGGGGCTGCATGTGGATGAGATTTTCATGTGATATTTACCTCCTGAGAAAGAAGATCATTTGATGCAACTGCATCCTAACCTCGTCAAGCACCTACTGTTTACATTTTCCCAACTGACATAAGCATGCTCACCAGATAGAGGAGGAAGGTATGCAGACCGGTGCCCAGTCCGACTGATGATAGGATCCCCAGGCCAACCCAGTAGGCACACCAGAGGATCCTCTTCTCCATGTACTGGACATACTTCAGTGAACAGGGTGACATAAGAAAACATCATTCAACTGTATTGGCTGATTTAGGAGAAGGTTTTACATTTTATGGAGATTCTAACAGTCTTTAGGGTTCCAGAGTTATGAGTTAAAAAACACCACTCATTTTCCCACTCCTTCAAATAGGACTGGGAGCAGAACTTTCAACCAAGTCAGAGTATGGTCTGTAATAATGTCATTATCTGGAGCCTCTTACCTGTAACCTTTAAACACTTTCCTGATAGAGCAACGGTGTTGATTATTAACACAATTTAAAATAAAGACTAAAAGTCTTGCCTGTTGGTGTGCTCCCTCGGTGTAGTAGGCCAGGAAGAACAGAGCAAAAATCACCAAAACCAGGACCACAGCTCCTCGTCGCTGCCAAAGTCTAAACAGGAAGAAAGAAAGAAAACCATTTGAAAATATTCAAACTTCATAAACGCCAACACAATTCATATCCAGCTCTTGTGTAGATCTCTGAGGGGGTTGAAAACTGAAACAGCTTTAATCTTTTCTGACTACTGTTTGTTGAGGTCAGATGGTACATTGTCATAGTGCAAACACAAGCTTCCTGCAGGGCTTCTTACTTCAAGGTCCACTCCTTAACCTCCATGAGGGTTTCCAGGAGAAAATAATGCAGCGTGGTCAGCGGCCTCTTCCACAGCACCAGGGACAGGCGCTCCTCCCTGTCCTTCTGTCGCCTCTCCTTCATGGCAGAGTCTGGAAAACAAGCACAGATACACTCAATCACTGCTTCCTGTTTAACTGCTGAATGTAGATGCATTTCTGGGTTGGGTTTGTGGTTCGAACTGACAGAAAGAACTCTTTCAGCTCCTGATAACAGCCAGTCAGGGACTTATCATTCTCTGTCATCGGTTATTGCCCAACCTTGACATGAAGACGCAATGGAGGCAATAGGAACGTTCCCACTCTGCTGTCATGAAGCTGAACGTTGCTAAACTAACCTGCAGACTTGCCGTTCTGCCCGTCTTTAGCCCCGGACGATTTCTTGGCTCGGGCACAGCTCTCTCCGTTGGCTGCCATGTCAAACACGGTCCGCGTCTCTATCACACAGTGACAGTCACTGACTTACAGAGTCCTCTTCGCTAATGTTTCACTCACTTCAGAGCAATATTAAAGGACACGGGCTCATGCCAAAAACATAGTTATCATCATTTATTGTCTTTCTGTGACATGTTCGATATGACCTGTTCATTCGATGCCTGAACAAGCCGGCGGGCATCGCGCTTGACTTTAGAGGAAAAATATAACATATGTACGAAAAATAATTATGTGAAGGCAGCAAGTTGTTTGCTTGTATCGCAACTATAAAATAGTGCGATGTGTAGCAACAATTAGACGACAGGTGAGCAGAAGCGATGTTTTCGACATGCTAACCGGTTAGCCAAAATGCTAAGTGAGACCGGGACGACGTCGCTCTTTTCTATGTCAAATTCATAATTTTAAAAAATATTACAACAGCCTCACTTTAATGAATTATCTAACATTGTTCACAGGCGTCGAGCTGTTTGGGTATTATATATACCCGGTTTAAAGTTGAAACATGCCTGTTTTGAGAAAATTAAATGACAACGTACCTCTTTCCTGAGCTTTTAACCCGGAAACAAATGATGACGTCAAATTAAGAGCGAAGTAGTCTTTTTCCCCCCTGTATAAATGTGTTACGTTGATCTACAGCTCAATCCCCATCTTCGCATCGCTAAGGATGAGAAAAATCCCAGGTGTTGTCTTTCAATCTCAATACCTAACTCTGAAAACGCAAGCCGTTACAGAAAAACTTTTATTTTGAAATGGTGCTAATGACGTATTTCTGTGAGCGGCGCTTGGGGTCCAATCGGCGACTGCCAGATTTACTGTTTTACCAGATGTCCTCTCATTTCATATTCTTTCAATATACACGAAATATGTAAGCTGTTTTTCTGCTGAGAATGGGATGAAAACTGTCAAAAGCAGGTTGCTTTCAGAAAATGTAAAACTCTAAGTGGACGATGAAGAAATGTGTCACTATTTTTGCATCCATGAGCTGACTCATGCCTCAGCACACTTGAGTAGGCTGGGACAGTGGGACTCACACTGAGCAATGTTTTATTACAACAAATAACACATCATTTGGAATAATGCACAATTTTCATGTGTATATCACAAATTAAATATATAATTGTCATCAACTTCACAGTTAATCTTTTAATTAGATTTCAATGAGCATGTCAGGTTTAGTCAAGAGCATGTTTCATACTGCCAACAAACCAACATGTCAGTCTCGGATGCTTTTAACAGCATGTGGTTGATTAAAAACGAACTTTGTTTCATGACAAGCACAAAACAATGATTTTTAAAAAGTCTTAGTATAGTAATACTAAAGTAACAAGGAAAACAAAGTGCCAAAGTTGTCCTTCTCTTGCTGCATCTAACAGGATTTGCGTAGATTACATACTCTGGAAAGAAGACAATGAAATCAAAGTCCCTCATTGGCTGAAGGGAGTTTTACAGCTTATCAGGTCACTAATAAGGAACCACAGGCACTGGTTTCACAGATGGCTTGTTCTATTCCCGGAGAGTAACTTAAGCAGGTCATGATAAGGTAGTCCTTCCTTGTTGCTACGTCAACTTTCACTCGTCATAATGAAGTGAGGACAGGAACTTTTCCACATCCAGGTCATCAGGAAAACAATCCATGAGCTTCTTCCTTTCCTGCAGAGTTAAACCAAAATTCAGAATTACTCTCAGCAGACAGGATTCACAGCATCAAAAAAGCCCCCAAACTTTATTTTCTGTCTACATTCCCTCACGAGCGCTGGGGAGTGCAGGTGAATGCAGGTCTTTCCCAATTTCTCCAAACAGTGACTTGTTTTAGTGGCCCTTGCTCTCTACCCACACCCACTCAGAAGTGGAAGTGTGCAAAGTTTGACTATAATTACATATCGCAGAGGTGGTCATTACCATTTTGAGGCACATAGTAAATGTTCTCTTTAATGTAAATCCTGTTAGACAACTACAGTAGAAGATTTAAATAAATAGTTTAGTTCTTCCATTGTGGGTTGATCAGGGGAGACAAAGGCAGTGAGTCGTTGCTGTGCTGTACCATCACGTCACCCAAGACAAGAACTGACTTGACTTTATCCAAAGAAGGGTTAGGTAACCTTAACCCAAAGCAAATAATTGGGGGAAAACATTTGTGTCATACTCACCCGATCTTTTTTTGCAGGTGGGGTGTCTGTCGGAGAAGTCAATTTGCGTTTCTTGGAATTCTTTGAGCTTGAGGGAATTTTGTCTCCTACGCCATCCTGGCGTAGGCTGTCCTTTAGTGGAGTGCCTGTCCTGGCAATGGTGGCACGAGAAAGAATCATGAGAGTGTGAGCAGCCATATTGATGCTGTTTTCGCTGCCAGCCTCACTGACTGGACTGCTGGAGGGAACTTCTGGAGTGTTTGGAGGCAGCAAATGCTTGGGAGTCCCTTCTCCGTCTTTACCCTTCTTCTGACGGCCTGGAGTTCTGGGAACGTTAGTGGATTCTTCTTGGTTGTGACTGGGATGTTCTGAGGGAGAGTGGTGTCCCTGGATGTCATGTAGCATCTCTGCTGCCTGTTTGGCAAGGGAGCTGGTCTTTGAGGGAGCTTTGGGGGTCTTGGGCTGGGTATCAGGTATGTTCTGGGCAGCAGCCTGGGGGCTGAAGGATTTTGCTGATGAAGAAGATGGTGCCTGCTGCTCTTCAACGGTGTCTTTGACTTCATTCTCCTTGTTTGCCGTTACATTGTGTACTTCCTGTAAGGGGGCTTTCTTTTCCACACATCCCTCCCGTGGTTTAGCCAGAACCTTTCCTGGAGGTTCTTTCTGGCTGCTCTCCTCTTTTTCCCCATTTCTTTCAGAATCAGAGGACACCGGCCTGGAACTCTGATCCTCTTTGGCCCCATCAGCATCCTCTTCATTGTGTTTCCTGACAACAGATTTAGATCTCCCTTCTGAATCTGAACGTTTTCCATTCTTCTGTTGTGAAGAATCCATCTCTTCAGTACGTATATTATGCTCTAGTTTCTGAATGTGGTTTTCAAAAGGGTCTTTTGTCTTATCTAGCTCCTTCATGTTTTTCTCTTCAGTCTGGGGTTCCTTCAGGCACCTGACCGGCTGCAACCTCCGCTTGGGTCTATTGCCACCCAAAATATTGGGCCTGGTACGAGTGACATGCACAATGTCTTTCTTAGGCTGCAGAGATGATTGTGATATTGGAGTATTCGAAGATGGAGGTAAGGTGGAGATTGTGTTTTTTTGTGGCCGATCTTCACCAGAAGACTCAAAACACAAAATTCTCTTATGTTTAGTTCCTGCTGGCACCTTCTGCTGGCCCTTGTTTTCAGCCGCCAAAGGTTTAGCAGATGTGTCAACTTGCTCGGTGCCTGAAATCCAGAGGAGCAAATTAAAGTCTGTCAAAAGGACATTCTCCGATAACTGTGTGAGGATAACACCGTTATAAATGACTCAAATTCATCACTAAAAAGACTGATAATGACAAAGTCTACCTGCTGTCTCCATGCTGCCACACATTCTGAGAGAAGGGAACTGAACTCACAACCAAGACTGAACAGTCAGGTGACTTGAATGTCATAGTCCACCTTTAAATGTGTGGCAGGGGAGTTATTTTATTACTATACATGTTAGAACTTACCAGTAGTAGAAAACGGGACTGACACCGTGGGAGAGTTGGAGCTCACACTGACTGGTGGCTGTACTGGAACAGCATTTTGTATTGTGACAAACTGTTAAAAAAAATAAGACACTGCTCATAGGTTTTTCTGTTTAGGACCTTTAAATAAACCTCAATCCTCAATTAGTTTACAGTAAGTTAAATCATCAGAAATGATGTCCACACATTTGATGCTGAGTCTCTAAAGCTAAGAAATAGTGAGAATACAAACTTAAAGTGTGTTCAAGGAGTTATTCACTTTGAAACCAAATGTGTGTGATATTGTTTAAGATATGAAAGAATCCACTTGGTTGAATATTCTAGTTTGGAACAGTTTACTACTGCAAATCTTGAAGGAAAGCTTTTAGCAACAGCAGTGGGTTCTGCTTCTGGAAAAGAAGGAAAAAGCAGAACTGTGTGTTCACATTGTATTACCTGACTATGCACCATCTGGACTGGCCCCATGGCATTCTGGCCCATAACAGACACGGGAAGCATCACTGGCTTAGCTGGTGATGGTAGGATGAATGTCGATCCTGCACATAAAGAACCACAGTTTAAAAACATCATCGCTTCAATAATGACAATATAAAATAAGCCCCCCAATGGTATTAACCTAACTCATAACACTGTAAAATTGCAACCCTTAATGTCCTCTGCCAGAATTTCTGCTGGCTCTAAATTCTACACATTAGAGAGGTGCATCAAATTTGCTGTTTTTTTCTTACCTGCGGTACAGCTTGGAGAGCTAGCTTGTGCAGGGACACCATACTGGCTGAAAGGTGAAGGCCCCTTCGACACACCAGCAGACAGGAGCACCTGCCGCGTTGCAGCATTGGTATTTGGTGTTTCAGTCACAAGGATGTAGCTGGCAGGAGCTCCTTGGACAGCAGGCACGGTGGTGTCCAGGGGTAACTGAATAATATAGTTCTGCTGAACTTGTTGTGCCCCAGTTAATGGGGATGCTACTAAAGTCCCAGACATACTTCCCAGAGGATTTACCTGTCCCTCTGATGTTTGTAGACCACTCACAGCCTGTGCAACCTCATCTGAAAAGATCCTTGGTGTGCCAGGCACCCCAGGTGACTTATCTGGTGAGGACAGGTAGATGGTGGGTATTTTTTCTCCAGAAATACTGGAAACTGCTTGACTTAGGGCTGGGTCACTGGAGGATTCCTCATCTTTGTCATCACTGATGATGATCTTTAAAGACACTACACTGGCATCATCTCCAGGCTTGCTTGTTCCCAACTGATTAGGAGGAAGATCGTGAGCTGCACGGGATGCTTTAGAACAGGTGGGGGCTGTTGAACAAGTGGGGGGTGCAGATGAAGCCAGTACTGATGAGGCGTTAGTTGTAATAAGTCCCACAGAGGTAGAAACAGTTTTGGAGTCAGGTGCCGCTGTAAAAAGTGAACTGGTGAAAAGTGATGAGGCAGATTCAGGTGACGACGAGCAACTTAACATTGGCTGTGTGTTTCCTTCTTTGACTGAAGTTGCTGTTTGAGGTAGATTAGAAGCTGCAGCTGGAAAACTGTTTAACTCCTCCGTGACAGGAACCACGTTGGTGCAGCCGTGACTCTGGGTCACTGTCACAGGCTCAGACTGGCCTTTAAAAGGTTGTGTTTGTGCATTCTCCAGTGTTGGGTCTGAATTACATAGTGGTGGGAATTCAGGCACAGCAAATGCAGCAGCAATAATTGAAGAAGGTGTAGTTGATGGAGAGATGGCAGTGGAGGTGGAGCTGCTGTCCTTTAACACAGACTTCTGAACAGCGGTACTGTCAGGAGGAGGTGGAGGCATGTCCAGTGGTTCATTTGTATCCATCGGCGCTACAAACACACTATCAGTGGGAGGTGAGTGTTTAGATTTGCTGCTCTTTTCGGCTGCGTTGGTCACTGTGGCCTCCCCTTGACTCACTAAGAGTCTGGCTGAACTGTTTTCAATTCTTGATGATCGGCCACTCGGACGAAGGATGGTTTTCTTTAACGAGGTTGAAGTCTTTCTAACCTTGCGATCTTGGCCAGCCTTCTTCTTCACCATGGTCAATGTTGTGTCCACAGCCTCAAGATTCATGTTTGTATTACCTTAAAAAAACAGACACCATCTTCCACTTAACAAGGTGCAAAAATCCACATTACATTATAAATGACACACATAAAGTCATTTTGACTTCCTTTTCTTGACAAAGGAAAACTTGTGTCTCTTCTTGTTGGAGAGTAGATAAGAAGACTACCTGGATACTCACTCTGAAGGGGCTTGACCACAGCTGAAGGTGTTGCACATTCCTCTACAAAGCAATAACTAACTCCATCACCTGGTTCTGCATCTGTAAATTTAGTTTTGTCTGGAATCACACATTATGCGACAATCTGTTACAAAACAACTCTACTGCATTCCATACACAAGCAAACAAAGTTGCTATAGTTACTGGGATCAAAGAGTTCATAGAGGGCCTGAAAAGCTGGGTCAGACTCCGTCTGTTCCAAAATGTCATGGATTGCATCATCACTCATATGGATTTCTCCCTGTAAAGGATGACATCCATCACTGCTCATGGAAAACAAGCAACAACAACAAAAAAAAACAAATAAAGCACCTCCAATCCTAAAATTTCATCTATGGACTGGTCTGCCTCCAGCGTAGTTGTTGAGGGCTTTGATATTTGGGGCACAGGATCGCTGATATCAGAGAGTAACAAACAGTCGTGTCACCCTGTTGTTAGCCAGCGCAAAAACAATCATCTCATCACACATCAGTTCCGTCTTACCTTGCAAGGATTTTGTTGATGTTTTCAGCAAGTTTCTCCTGTAGTGATCTGTCCCCCAACATCTTATCACGTGCATTTTGTATAACAAGTTGCTGTAAAGATTTGCACGAGGGAAGAGGTCAGAAAACACACAGACAGTAACCATCTGAGCTTAAGCTGCAGTGTATTCAGGACAGAGATCGGCTGCTCAGCTGATGCACAAAACCTCCACCTGCCTAGCTACGATGTAAAACCCACATCAGCTTTTCAGAAATCCTTTAGGCCTTTAAGATCATCTTCATATTACACCTGATTAACCTTAAAAATATTCACTGTTTATTCTTGGGGAGGAGCTGCCACCACCACATTGAATTATTGATAAATTTAGGATATGGTGGCTGAACATCTAGACCTTAAACTGGAGGGTTTTTAGAAAATTCAACTAATTTGTTTTAGTTTTATCATGTTGAAAGCACTCATGTAAATGCCAACAACAATGCTTTGACACAAATAAAGATCAGTATTAAAGTCTTAATTAAACCATGTATAAATAAATTTGCTTACTGGAAAGTTCTCATCAACTACTTCCTCAAGCTGGGGATCTGCAGTGCTTCCACTGATGGCTGTGGAACATCTGTTCGCAGCACCGGCCACCCCTGCAGCAGCAGCTCTCTTCCTGGGAGTGTCCCTAGGGACACAGGCAAGTAAATTCTCTTACTAGATTAAATACACATGCTTTTTAACAGTATGATATCTCTTGTTGGTGTGTCTCAACTAAACAGACTGTTGAAAATGGTCATATACCAACAATAAAGACTCACCATTTCCGTCGTCCAGGAGACATTGGGCTTGAAGGTAACCTTTGCTCTGAAATAACCATCTGTGCCACACAATCCCCTGAAATAACTGTCATGGCACAAAAATCAACAAAGGCAGAAAAGCTAGAATGAGCAGATGTTATTAGTTATCATCACCGTCAATGTAGCTGCCAGTTTCTCAACCGCATCTATTCAATCTGTTTTTAAACTAAAAACAGTTACAATGTGAGCTGATTTGTGATGACAGTTCTGAGAGCAGCTGTGTTACAAAAAGCCAAACTGCATACACTGTAAAGTCCAATTAAACAGGAGCACAGAGAAAACAATGGGGATGGTGGCTGTATTTGTTTAAACAAAAATTACTGGCCCCTTTCCATCAACTGTATGCTGTCTGATACTCACTGGGCACGTTTAGCCTGACATCTTGGGTCTGTTGATGTGCAGCAGGGGTGATAGCCATACGCATGGGTGGAGCAGCAGAGCTCAAAGGTGTAGAGTGACTAAGGAAGCCCTGGGAGGTGTTCGTGGGACTGACGATGGAACTAGTTTCAGAAACAGATGAGCAGACGATGGTGCTCGGTGAAGCCACTGTGAGGACTCGTTGCCTGGCCATGTTTGCCACTCCAATACGTGAACGCGCTGCAAAGAACAAGGTCGAATTCAAAGTTAAACTCGGAATTCAGCATGACGGAGGATACTTTGGCATAGTATACACATCACTCTGTATTAGGGGGTTTCAAATTTTATCCTTATCCTCTTATCCTTCAACCATCACTGTCTGCAATAGAAAATTAAATGAAAAACAAACTTGCTTCTTTGGCATGCTGATATAACTGGAGTGTTCTGCAATGACCTGCAGAAAGATACAGGACAAATCCATAAATTTTGAATTGTATAAACCTCAAGGGACTACATCATTGGAAAGATGAGGTTCTTTACTTGATCTGATTCAGAGTGAAATCGAGCTTTTTCCACAATGAAGTCATCACAGCTGGTACTTCGTGATGAGACTCTGTTGAGAGACAATAATATAAGGAATCAACGAGGAATCTATTGTAACCATAAGTCCTTGTAAGTGAAACACCGCCTGCTGATCTCACCTTTAGTTTTGGTCGCCACATACTCGTTTAAAATGGTTGTTAAACCTTTCCCAAAGATGGACTATGAGGGGACAAAAACACACGTTTCACAATGTCCAACACTCGTTTGGCAGGTATGTGAGGTAAAGGACTTACAAACAGGCAGGCGGGGATGGTCCCATCTCCTGTGGTGTGGTCCGAATACTCCTTCAGATTTGGACTCTCATGAACGAAAGCTTGGCTCGTCGCCGACAGCCCCTCTTCTTGGAGGTAGCCTGAGGAACAACAGGCATCGAAATTAAACTAACTGGCCGTCTCGACTCTAGGTTATATCTCTACCATCTAAATGAACCGAATTGTCAGCTTTGAAGGACTTGATTTCGTTTTACAGATTAAAACACGGTTAGCTAATGCTAAAGATTTGCTTCACAAATACTGACCGAGAACAAGCCGAGCGACGTCAGAAGGTAACAACATGGCTGCCGTATATTTAAAAATACGTGCGTAGCAAGTCAGTGGTGGCTACATGCTCGGCAGAAGTCTCTCATACTTGATTAAATTAAAACTCCAGCTATTATTGTGAAGATGTTCTGAAGACACAGCTGCTCAGCCAAAAGGCGGGGAACTCAAGTACGCACGACCCGGAAGTTTCAAAAAGCAATATACCGCGTGGAATTGTGGTAGTTGTAGTCTTTTCCACAAATATAACGCTCCAAATAGCCAGGTTCCAGCTATAGAGACGCGTATGTATTAGCTTGATCATAATGTCAAAATTATTGTTATTATTATAATCTTTAAGTACATATTACATCTGCGACTGGCAAACAAATGTTGATTTCAAGTAACGTTACCGGAAACAAATCTTTGCCGATATCAGGAAGTGATGCTTCATTTCTGGGGCGGGAATGTCCTGAGGTGGTCTGTTAAGTGGCAAAGTAGTTCATAGTCAATAAAAATCTGCGATCCTGCATCGGTATAGCGTTAATGTAAAGAATTGTGTTTGCCAAATGACTGATCAGGTCTTAGAGCTGCAGATCACAGTGAGTATTTGAGCTGATTGTGAGGGTTCTTAGTCATCCACGTCGTAGTAATTCTATTAGTTGAATCATAGCTACTGGAACTCAAACAGTACAGTTGCAATAGTTCAACTTCCAGAATTTGAGCTGATTGTTCAGTGTTGTGTCACTAAAGCAGCTACAAGTACACGACGCAATAATTTAGAGGAGACATCATTGCATCATTGGTGTGACGCAGATCAATAGTTAGTAAAATGTCCTTATGGATTATTCTTCTCTGAATAAAATCGTTTCCTCCAGATTTAAAGGAAATGAGCCTCCCTCTTTCAAATCTCCTGCTGTGCTGCAGAGGGCTGGAGAATGACAGAGCAACAGAGAGGAAGGTAGTCACACACCTACACACACTACGATTCACTTTCTCCTGAGTGAAACCAAGTTTAAACAGGTGGAGCTGTTATTTTTACATCTCCAGAAAGCAGCTGATCAGTTTCGAAGGCTGATTCGGTCTCCAGAGGTCATGCAGGAGTTGGATCGTACCTCTGGATGCAAAACAAAAGGTTCCAATCAGCTCACATGGGATGCTGTTTTCAGGTAATCTGCAATCTGTGTGAATTGTTTAGATTTATCTTTTAGTTTCACAATTTATGCAGAGTCACCTCTGTCATTGGCCATTAACCAGTGTGCAACTGATATCACAGCAATGTTTATTTTCTTGTCCCACTTCTGCATCAGATTTCTGCAGCGTTACATCCAGAGAGAGACAGAAAGCATGCAGTCCAGTAAATCCAACGTGACGGCATCTACGCTGACCACGCGGCAGAAAAAGATGGCCGAAATGTGCAGCTTAATTAAATACTTCATTCGATGTGCTAACAAACGTAAGTGCACAGTGAAATTATTACACCACATCTAGATGATGTCCTGATTATATGGACTTCATTTGTGTAGAAAAGTGCCAGTTGTCTGAACGAGCGTTTTGAACGTCACTGCAGGTGGGCCACGTTTAAAGTGCAGTGAGCTGCTGAAACACATGATGGAGGTCATTCAGAGTTCATACAGCTGTGCAGCTTATGGAGAAGACTACAGCAGTTTGCTTGTGAAGGACATCCTGTCTGTACGCAAATACTGGTGTGACATAGCTCCACGACAGTGGCACAGTCAGTGAGATGTTGCTCTACATTTCATAGAAATAACAACTGTCAATATTCAGGAACCCAAATATCCTGATATGGATCCTCTGACTTGGCCTTTTTATTTTTGTGATCCATAGATCTCTTGGAATTATATTGTCACTTATTCGTCTCTCCATCCAAGCCTGTTAACCGTGTTTTGGTGAGCAGAGTCATCCACATGCTGGTGCAAGGCTGCTGCATGCAAACTGAAGGATTCCACAACACACTGTTCAGATTCTTCTCTGAAGTCCTGCTGGCCAAGTAAAAGCCTTGAATGCTCTGCAACATTGAAGGGTAATTGTGCACTGGTTAAATATTATATCCATGTCTTCCTCAGGCAGGAGAAACATTTAACTGTTTTGGAACATCTGGTCTCTGCTCTGAATATCTTTGTAAGATCGGTGGCCATGAACCATCGGATGAGGGTGTGTTACTTGGGAGAGTTGCTGGTGCCAGCTTTGTTATGTATCTGGGCAGATATGAGACCCAGTCTGGCTCTGAAAGAGGGCATTGTGGAGTTTTTTAACCTGCAGATTTGTGCTCACCATCCCAAAGGGGCCAGGACACAGGAGACAGGTGAAATGTTCCTTCTTCAGTCCTTTAAACCTCCATTTTAGACCATGACATGAATTGCAGATTCATTATCTTACCTCAGCTGTGATTGTCTACAAACACGACTGTACACAGAGAGAATAATTGTGATCTGAGAAACCTTTAAATCATTATAAATACAGAAATATATAAACAAAGGAATTTAAAATGCTCAGTGTCCAGAATGGAGTGTTACCCTTAAGGGAATTATAAATATTCTCATAATTGCTCATACATTTATTATTACTGTTCAAAGTCGCAAAGAAATCAGAAGCTGATGGTTTTTATATTTGCTGTATTTCAGGTGCTTATGCTGAGGACTGGAGTAGGTGGAGGAGTCTGCTGTACAGCCTGTACGATGCTTTAATAGGAGAAATCAGCCAGATAGGCAGCCGAGGGAAATACGTCACAGGAAGCAGACACATAGCTGTGAAGGAGAATCTTATCCAGCTCACAGCTCACATCTGTCATCAGGTGAACCTGAAGCAAAGGCGTAGCAACATTTTGAATCTTTGTGTGTGTGAACTGATCTCATCTTTGCTGTGTCTGGACGTAGCTGTTCAGTGACAGTAGTGACCCCCGGGGGTTAGAGGTGACCCAGGGATCCTGCAGAGGATCAGCCAGCAAACGCCGGCGCATTGAACTGGGCTGGGAGGTCCTCCGGGAACACCTGCAGCCTCAGCATAGTGACTTTGATCTAATTCCATGGTAAGAACTTATTAACACACAAATATGTTAAAAGCAAGAATTCAGGCTGAGTGCTATAAATATCTTTATTCTTTTATTTGCAGCTCAATTTATTTAGTTAGACTTAGATTTTAACCTTATCTGGACTTGGTAGAACCTTGACTATGCAAGCATTCACTGTAACCGACTGCTTTTGGGGCACAATTCATTAACCAACCATTTAGAGGTCCTGATTATTCATGCATCTTGGGGCAACTTTGTCAGATTGTTGTTCAGGACATGCTCCACATCTTCACTCTTGTTGCCTCCAGTCAAAATGTCACACTGCAGCCTGTTTGAGTGTCATTTCCGATCCAAATGCAACAAAGGCAGCAACATCATTCTGCACAGTTTTCCAGGTGACAGCAAACAGAGGAGAACGTAGGAAAGTTTAAGTACACATGGTGGACTCGGTCTGTCTCGGACTTTGCCTCGACAGCAATCTCACGAGAGTCGAATGTCTTTAGAGTCGGGGTTCCCTTTCCAAACTACCAGAGTCAAGATAACAGCCAGCATGAAAGTAAATTATTATCAGTTGACTAGCACCAGTGTAAGATATATTAACTTTTGTCACATCCAATAATATTTTGTGATCAAACACTTCTATTAATGTGATTAATTAATTGAAATCAGACATGAGACAGACATCATCAAAGTGAGAAAAGACTGAATCTTGAGTTAAAATTTATAATTATGTTTTTCCCCCTTAAAATAGCTGAAATCTATCGATTTACATCAGTTTTTTGGTCATCTGAAGAGTGTCTGCCTTCACTTGTCCCTTCAGGCTGCAGATCACAGCAGTCTTGACCTCCACACATCCTTCTATGTTACCTGGTCGGGAGCTGCTCCTCCTGTTGGCGTCACTTTACCAGCTGCTGGCAGAACAAAAGAGGGGTGAGAGGGGGCCGTATGTGCTGCGCTGTTTGAAGGGGTTGGCCCGATGTCAGACCAACTATCCCAACAAAGCCCAAGTCCACAGGAGCGAGCTGAGCAGGCTGTGGGCTCGGGTATGTGCATTGGCCCTGAGAGGGGTCAGCTCACCTCAGAGCGAAGCCCTCAGCCTGGATCTTCTGAGAGCTGTTGTCCACGGTGGTCTAATCAGTGTGGACAGGGAACTGTGGATGCTGTTTTCTGGATCAGTGTGTAAACCATCACTGTGAGTCTCCAGCACGTGTCTCTGTAATTTTGAAGTTGACAATAACTGTACCAATGTGCATTTGGTCCCTGATCTTTATGTCCACAGAGCTGCTGCTCTCTGTCTTGCCCAAGCCCTTGTAAAGTGTCCACTCCCTAAAAGCATTGCTTCACCGTCAGACTGCAGATATGTGGGCCTCACTGATAGAATTGCATCTCCTAACCTGAAGGAGACTCTCATAGCCTGGCTGCTGATGACGGATCAGAGTGATGAGATGGAGGAGAACTCCAAACCGCATCCCATCATCTGCAGGTTATTTAGAAAACAATGATTTATTTCATATTGAAGCATCCCAGCTGATCATTTTAATTGTTCATTTGCTGTAAAGTGCTTTTTGCTCTGACCTTGGGGGTTTTCTGAAGATTCTTGTGTTTCACTGTGCAGGGACTTTCCTTATGATCTGATTGCGAACATCCTGGTGTCCCTGACTATGAAGGACACAGGAACCGTCCTCAGGTTTCTGATGGGTTCCGACGAAGTAGAAAGGTGAGAGGAATAACCCACATGGCCTCACTCCTCACACCTCCTACTGTCTCACCACTCCATCAGTTTTTGCCTTCGATGCTTAATGCTGTTGTTTATGATGGAAGTCAACACATCTTTTCTTTTCAAAGTTCCTTTTATCAAGAGCAACATTCCCCTGATGGCAAAACCAACTTGGAAGAGATGGAGTTGTTGTTCCTGCAGTTCAGCTTCAACACACTGCCCACCACTGTGGGAGGGACTCATGAGAAGGAGCCGCTGGTTTCATCTGGAGGCCAGTTCACAGCTGCTCCTCACCTCAGAAACAAGCTGGAGGAATTGATGCTTTTAGTTGCTGATAACCTGCTGCTCTTCTACGTTCCTGATGTGAGCAGATGTTAAGACTTTCATCCTGCCCATGTTTGCGTATGTGTGTGTGCTGACTATGGTGTTTTCTCCCCCCACAGGCTCCTTCCACCCCTCCTGAGTGTCTGGTACGCTGTGTTGGTCTTCTAACAGGTGTTCTTGCAGCTTACATTTCCACTGGGGTTATGAGTGAGAAGGAAGCCTGCTGCTCTCAGATCTTCAGTAAAGCCAAGGTTTCTGATTCATCTTGATCTATGTGAACATGCATCATCTCATCTGAGCATGTGTCAGTATTTCAGCTTCTTTTTCTTGTTGCAGGTGCTTCTGCAGGAACTGAGCAGTTTTGTTTTTGCTGCTAAAATGAAGATGACAGAAAAAGGAAGCATGAATCCGCTGAGATCTGTCATGAAGCTGTGCACTCAGTCATCCAGCAGGAATGAGAAGGTGAAATTGTTTTACAGCTGTGCTCATCTTGGAGGTGATCTTCATTACAAACTCACACAAAGAGTTGGATGAATTGTTTCTATGATACTTTTAAAGCAGCCATATAACTTTTTAAACAGCCTTCCAGCTGTTTTAGATCTGTTTTACGGACCTGTTGGATCATTTTTTTCCCTTCCTTGTACAGGACAAAGTTTTTCTCGCCTCCTCCCGTTTGTTTGTTCTGCTCCTGCCAGCCAGTCTCCTCAATGATCTGGCTGATATCACCAAACTCCTTGTGAGTGAGCAACAGGTTGATCAGATTGAACAACTATTGTAGAATCACTGCTCAGCTGCTCTTCTCTCCAGTCAAGCAGTGTTTCTGGGAAAGTTACTGTCACGGATGACAACGATTGTATGGAGGAAGACTGGGACTTGTCCAGAACACAAAATGAAAAGATTGATCTGTTTGATGAGGGGATTGACGTCCATAGTGGATCCAGCAATTCTAATGGGGCCACTGGGCAGAAAATGGACAACAGCGACAGCATGTGTGGCCCAGGTATTCAGAAGTTACTTTTATTTCTTTAAGTTCAGTGCTAACTTGCTAGAATGGTCACTGATCATCATCTTTTCTTCCTGCAGGTGCCAAAAGTCTGTTGTCAGAGGACCATTTGGCCCAACAGGACCTGCTTTTCCTGGCAGTTTTGGACTTCCTGTGTGAATGTGGTTCTGTCCAGCCCATCCATGGTTTGCTTTTCAACCGCAGGAGGTGCGGCAGAGGCTGTTGCTTCTGTTGAAGCAGGTGGACTTCAGCAAAGCTCTCCATCTCAGCATGGTGGGTGTCATCTATGCGGGGGCCCAGCCACTGTGGCCAGGGAGCAGCTGTTAAACTCTCCACTCTGTATGTCTGTCTTTTAGTATCTCGTCCTTCTGAAGAAGCTTCCCACTGAACACTCTCTGGCACCAGAAGAATTTGACGCATTACTTCATCCTCTTGCGTATGGAGACTTTTTTTTTCCATTTTCCTGTGATTGTTTCCATTCCATCTGAATTCCAGATCAAATATCTCTTGTTGTTCTGTCTACACAGTGACCTGTGTTCTGACTACCATCAGGATCAGGACATCTGTGCTGCTGTGCTGCTGGGTTTGTTACCATCCATCAGGAGTCTTGGGGAATCCCATCACCCTCCCGAAGAAATGAGACATGTGCAAGGGTCGCTGCTTCAAGTAGTGTCTGGATTCTGGTCAGTGCCACAAAAGTTGTCATGGGGACAAGGGATGCTAATATTAGTTATCAGCACTAAAACAATGAACTGACATCTACAACTCAAAGCTGAACTGGTCTCGTCACACTCAGAATTGTGGGTAATTCTGCCACCTTATCATTGTGCAGAAGAAAACACTTGAGGAAACTCCAGCCTGTGCTAAACAAAGTTGCACATCTGGCTCTATAGCTTGTGTCACCACTCATTACAGACCCCTTTTCTGTGCCTGTCCTGTTCACAGCTACCTGAGCCAAACTGGGAAGTGTGTGGCAGCCGTACGTGTGGCGTTAGTGCAATGTCTGGTGGCTCTGCTGGAGGTAAGAGTTCACAAAGTTCTTGTTTCCTCTTTGGGAGAATAACTGAGGAGAATTTAATTCACTTTTACTGTGACATTACAAATATATCTAAAATTTCAGATAGTTTTAAGAGGGAAAAGGCCTGAATAACCAAACCTTGACCTAGTTTATGTTTTTCCAGATACTGAGAACGTGATTCCAGTGTTATCACATTTAACTAGTGTAGACTTTTACTGATGTTCTGATTTCTTATGTATGATGAATCTCAACACTGGCAGGCAGACCCGAGGTGTAATTGGGCCATTTTGAGCCTGAAGGACCATGATGGCACAGAAAATGACATTCCAGTGTCAGCCATCCTATCATCTCACCTTGCAGATGCCCACCATCAGGTCCGCATGCTGGTAGCCACATCAGTGGAGCGGTACGCCGAGCATGGCAGCACACACAAGGAGCTAAAATCTTTAAGTTGATAAAAGAGTGAAAAGCTTGAATTTAGTTTCCAATACTAAAATGCTGTGACTGTGATGTGAGGGTCACTGTTGTTCACCTTTATGTCCAGGTTATTCCTGGAGGTTCAGCCCAATGATCCAGATCAGAGGAGGATGCTGCCACTTAAAAGGCAGCAGGAAGCCTTTGAAAGTATTTACCTGAAGGCTCAGGAAGGGATGAAGTTCCTGGTGAGTCTGTTAGTGGAGGAAAAGTCCATTAAAATGTTTGACTTCTCCAAAACATTTTCTCTCTGACAGACAAACTGCTCCTCTGAGGACCAGCAGGATGAGTCCTTTAACCGCAAAGCTGCCTTGTTGAAGAGCCTGTCTGTTGTGCTGTGCTGTAGTCCAGTCTGTGAAAAACAGGCTCTCTTTGCCCTGTTCCAGTCCTACAAGGAGAACAACATCGAAGAGCAGCTTATTAAAAAGGTTGAACTTGAACTCCATGCGGGATGGAAAAGAAGACATTCTATGTGCATCCTCTGACGTGTGTGTGTTTGTGTGTGTGTGTGTGTGTGTGTGTGTGTGTGTGTGACAGATACTGGGCAGTGTGTGTAGAGTGTTGGGCTACAGCAGCGTGAAATCATTGGTCACCTCTCATCTCTACTACTTGGTAGCTGAATGGCTTGCGCAAAGACAGTCAGATGACCGCTACACTCTGGGATCTTTTCCTTACACTGTCCTTGACCAGGAAACAGTCAGAGACTTCTACAGGTGAGCCAGCTGGTTAGATATGTTGCTTTGGGACATGTTAAATTCTCCACTATGTTCCAGTCAGGTGATGATCATGTCTGGGTGTCTATATTCCCACCTTCTGTTGTCTGTTACTGAAGGTCTTCGTACCAGGTCCTCATACCTCACCTGGTCTTTCTGGATGACTTTGAGCAGGTGAAGTCTATCGGCAGGTGTCTAGAGAGGGACTGGAAAGATTTACTGGCTGACTGTTTCCCCAAAATCATGGTGAACATACTGCCGTACTTCGCCCTGTGTGGCCAGGATGCATTGGTTGCACAGCAGCGAGAGAAGGCCCACAGAGTGTACGATCTGCTGAAAGATAGCAGCTATTTGGGAAAACAGGTATCAGTGCTTGATCTTTCCCTTTCTTATTTGTCACAAATGTTTGTTTGTATATGCTAATGGTTTGTTGCTAGTCGTCACTGCTCCTCAAACCTCGTAGTGCCAGTAGGTCTAGTAGCTCTAGTAGATCCAGTAAGACCAGTAGGTTGAGCAGGGCCAGTAGGTCCAGTAGGTTGGTTAGGGTCAGTAAAGCCAGTAGGGCCAGCTCATTTATCAAGAGTCCCCAAACAGAATAGACACAGAGTAATAATTATGCTGGAAAATTACTTTAATTATCAGTAGTACTTTTAACTTCAAATACCTGATGACCTTTAAAATAATGGCAATTGTATACATCACTTTGACATTTGAGTGTGAGTGTGTCTGTACAGACATTCTTTCAGTGCTGGAAAGCTGATCCCAATGTTTTCACCTGTGTCTGCAGGAAATGGACAACCTGATCCACAGTAACTTGGCAGATATTGTGGTGGAACTGTTAATGACTCTGTATGAAGGAGGTGGACCTGAAGGTTCCACAGGAGATCTGAAACAATTCGTAGGGTAACCAACTAATTTAATTCAGCCTTATGTTAATCTTCTCTGTGCACATCACCTGACTAAATAATATTTCGCAGGGAATTAGACCCAGCACCAAATCCACCATTTTTTAGCTCCTATGTGATCAAGGCAACCCTGGACTACCTCAGCAAATGTCACAGTGCCAATCACAAGTCCCTGGTAGCCATTCTCTCCAAAACTCCGGTGAGAGATTTGAGTTGGTCTCTGTTCAGACCCCAATGGTGACCAATTACTTTACAGCAGTAGCTTTCTTTTCTACTTTGCATGTGACTCTGCTTCCCTACTTGTTGGCCGGGCCATAGATCTCTATCCAGAGGATCCTGCTGGCTGTGTGTGATAGAGCGGCAGAAACCACCAACCGCTACGAACGCCATCGCATCCTCCTGGTGTATCACCTGTTTGTTAACTTGCTGCTCGTAGAGGTGAAGGACGGCCTGGGAGGAGCCTGGGCCTTCGTCCTGAGAGACGTCATTTACACACTCATTCACCACATCAACAGCAAGTAGGTGCACGCAGGTGTAGTCTCAGATGCCCAACGGCTGCCATCCGAATCCACAACATGTCTCTTCTCCCCAGCCCGCTTCACTCTGATGAGGTTTCCAACAGAAGTATCTGTCTGTGCTGTGACCTGTTGACCTCTGTGTGCCGTGCAGCACTGCAGTTCTGTGATGATGCTGTAGACTGTCACCTACAGGTCATTGTGGGGACTCTGGTGGTTCAGGTGACCAGCCGGCCCCCTCCCATCTCACAGCAGGTATGACTTCTGTAATTGTGCATTTTCATTTAGATCTATGGCTAATTTAATGATATATTGAATTGCAATCAAAACATTAACACTTATTTATTCAGGATGGTCACCACTGATATTAAAAGTCTCTTTGCCAAGGTTAGACATCACTTTAACTCAATGTGTAAAAGAGTAATTCTGGAACAGCTTTTTCTGAAAATTATACTTCCGTGTGCACTATTTCATATTCGATGGAGGCAGGGGGGGCCCGCTAGGAAACAATGGATCCCAGTTCTGACATAGAGGAAAGTTTAAATACAAACAATTGCGGACCTACATCTGTGAGCAGAGAGAGATCAGTGGGACAATTCAGTCCAGAGGACAGAGACTGAGCTCTGGAGCCAGGACCACCAGGGAAGAGCAGCACCACTGTTATATACTTTAGCTAAGGACAACCTCTGTAATACTGTGCTCACATCTCAATGCCATAATTTATCAGGCAATAACCACTAGGACAGATCCTTTAATACCATCAGGAGTATTAAAACTGACCAATAACAGAGACAACTGTGCTGCTCTCATCCTGGTTAATATCCCTCCAGCTGCTCTACAACAACCCTAATGACTCCACCTACTCTACACACTCATCCCCGCAGGTCCAGCGAGCTCCTGTAACTCCCTCTGTGACCTAAAATGACACCGTTGTATTTTTTTGCACTGTTCAAAACTAAATATTCTCATTTTACTTCTGAATTGGTGATTTTAAGACGAGATTAGAAGTGTAAAAACCTGCAATATGCACTTTAATAGAGGAGGCAATGGCCTCCAGAACACTGTAAATACAGTGAAGTGTTTCAGTTAAATCTCAGCATAATGTCACATACACACTGGTGATGCTGAAGGAAAGAAGATTCTATATTGATTAGATCTATTGCTCTGCCTCTCCTGTAGATGCTCCGTCTGCTGCAGTTCCTCATCGTAGAAAATCAACAGAAGCTGAAGGAGGTCATCAGCAGGTTGGAGCCTTTTCCAAACCTCCCTGTGTTCTCAGAGCTGCGATCTGTACAGAACCAGCTCAAATACAGCACAGGGACCTTTACGCTGACGCAGGTAAAATGTATAATCTGCCTCCTCAGTCAACCCACAGCTGGAAACTTCTGATGTCAAGAAAAAACTGTGTTTCTTAAAGGAGGTGGACCACTTCCTGTCAGTCACCTCCTGTAGTTCATTACTTCTGACCAGACTGGAGGGCCTGAAGCAGCTGACCAGGCAGCTCCATGGCAACAAGGGGCAGATCAAAGAGCTTCTCAGAGAATGCCACAGTACGATTCCAACCATGTAAAAATGTTCAAACCCCCTTAATATAACCTGTAAACAAAATCAGAGCCTGTGTCCTTGCTGTCCCTGTAGCTGAGCATGCTAACAGCGTGCTGGTGAAGCTTGTGCTCAGCCTACTGCAGCTCTGCAAGTTGGCCATCCGCCAGCCTGGAGGAGCTGACATTCTCGGTACGAATGATAAAACCCACAAAACCTTTTCACTGCTCTACGTTAATGTTGAACCCTTTGAGCAGAGGCGGTGGGCAGCTGTCTGGGAGAACTGGGACCTGTGGATTTCTCAACCATTGCCCTGCTTCATAGCAGAGACCCCCTCTATGAGAAGTCTGTCAGTCTCTTCACCTCCACCGAGCTGCAGCAGTTTTATATCATCCTCAATTGCATGAATGATGCACTCACACAGCCTGGGTACAATGCACTAAGTACTTCCTGTTTTTAGGAAATTGTGTTATATAAACTACATATTTATACTTTGTGCACATTTATAGAGATTTTCTAACTGTAAGCTCGTGTTTCTCCCATGTGACCTTTGGTTTACAGCATTGAAGTGAGGAAGGCTGCTGCTCTGTGTGTGAAGAACATCCTCGCTGCTCAATCTGGAGTCAATTTCTGGGAGCAGCACAAACAGAACCGAGACCCCATGCTGACCTACCTTAATCCCTTTAGAAAGGCCAAGAAGAAGGTGGCCGAAAGATGCTTTTGTTTGGCACCAACACATCAAGTAGAACACTCTCACCAGTGACCGTTGTCTTTAGGTGGAAATAGTCAGTGTCGAGGAGAGCTCGGAGGCCAGGAAGAAGCTGGAGAATCCCACGTTATGGTTCGCTGAGGCAGGCAGCCACGGATCCTGGCTGAAAGCTCTGAGCACTGTCCTGCTGGACAGTGGGGGGGTCAAGAGTGAAGCTCTGCTGCTGTCACGGCCATTGTGTATGGTGAGAACATGGATGCCATCTCAGATAGGGCCGCAACAGCAGTTGAAAATGAGTCAGGCTCACCTTGTCAAAAATATAGAATTACTCCTTTTGGCTTCACAGCTCTGACCTCTCTCCTGCCCCTCCAGGTGTGGGTGGACTGCTGTCAGAGGCTGTTGCCCCTTATCATTCATTCCATCCTTCAGCAGGATTCTGATGGTTCCTGGAGAGAGTTGCTCTCTTCTCACATTCAGGAGTTCTTCCGTTGTTGTTGCCATGCTCAGGCCTCCAATCGCTCCACTGCTGGAGTGCCTCCCAACTGTGATGCTGGTAAGTCGGGTGCTGGTGGGTTTAATCAGGCGCCTGCACCCTGAAGGTAAATCAAAATGACATCACAAGACATACATTTGCAATAATGGTTTTCTTTTCTGCAGAGTCGGATGCTGCCAGTCAGAGCCTGCCGGACCAGAACTCTCTACGCACAATGTTGGCTGTTATTGACTATCTGAGACACCAGCAGTACCCAGTGTCCACTGAGAGGTTTGCAGTGTGTTTGTGATAATTTATGTGGTGGCAGATTTTGAGGGTCTCAGCATGTGTCAATTCATCTTTTCCTTAATTTCTTCATATGGTAGCAGGTCCCCTGCAACTGTGTGTGATTCCAACTTCTGGTTGGAGCTGAACTATCTGGAGGTGGCCAAAGCCGCTCAGTCGTGCTCGGCACATTTCACCGCCCTGCTGTACACGGAAATCTATGTGGACAAGCTCAAAGCTAACATGGAGGACCATTACAGGTGAGTGCCACCTCAGTCTTTTCGAAGCTTTTTTTAGTGAACGGGATGAGCAACACTCTGAATCTTGCAGCTCCAAGTCGAGAGCAACACGCAGACTCACTTTTGATGACACCAGTCAGGCCTTCACCATCTCCAACCTGACTAAGAAGAGTGTGGAAGACACCAACATTAGCATGCAGGTCAGCTTCGCACAGCAGATGTTATTTTATTTTCATTCTCTCCTATAAATGTTTAAAAGGTACATTAAAAGATCCTGTCTGGGTAGGAACTGCTGTTCGAGGTCTATCGGAGCATTGGAGAACCTGATAGCTTGTACGGGTGCGGTGGCGAGATGATGACCAGTCCACTGACCAGGTGGTCAATCTGTAGTCAGTTTACCTGCACATCTGCTCAGGGTCTTTATTAATAACTTGGTTGTGCTGCTTTGTAGGATTAGGACCTATGAACATGAGGCTTTGTGGGGGAAGGCCCTGACGTCCTACGACCTTCACACCTCACTGCCCGAGGTCACCCGGCAAGTCGGGCTTGTAGAGGTAAAAGACATGTGTGTCCTGCCTGTGTATAGCGCTCAAAATTAGTCATGCTCTTTGGTCCCTCTCACCAACAGGGCCTGCAGAAATTTGGCCTGAACAGCATCCTAACCACCTACATGAAAGGTCTGGAAAGTGAAGGGGTGGAATATGGATCAGAGCTGAGAGAGCTCCGCTTCCAGGCTGCCTGGAGGAACACTCAGTGGGACTGTGAGCTGCCAGAGAGGTGAGCCACTGCTGCATCCCAGCACAGCAGCATTGTCAGGCTCACCTTTTCACCTCCAATATTGTTCTTCATCAGGAACAAAACCCAGGCCGGCTTCCACGAATCAGTCTTCTGTTCCCTGCAAGCTCTGAGGGACAAAGAGTTTAGTGTGTTTGATAAAACCATGCAGAAGGCTCGGTAGGTTAACCTCTGATGAAAGTTTACAGTTATACTTTTCTTGTAATAGCTCAAATTTCCACCTTGTCTCTGATGCCTGCAGGACTACGCTGGTGGAGGAACTGTGTACAGGAAGTCTTGAGGCAGTGTCCTCCTTCTACCCTGCTCTCAGGAACCTTCAGACCATCCAGCAGCTGGAGAACATCAAACAGCTCTTTTCCAAGCCCTTCTCAGATGTGCATCTGCTAGACGTTTGCACCCAGTGGCGGCAGCAGTCCCAGCTGCTGAGTGACAGCGACTTTACACTAGTGGAGCCCATCATGGCTGCACTCTCTGTGGCCCTACACACCCTGATGACCAAGGTGGAAGACCCTGACAGCAAGCAGTACCTCAGCTCCGTGCTCACTGACCATCTCATGGACCTCTGTCAGCTGGCTCGCAAAGCTGGGAACACAAAGGTGTGTGCACGTGTTTGTGTTTTTGAATGTTAAATGTAAAATTTCTTAAGTATTTCTGTGCTTTCTCCCAGCTGGCAGAGCGTGCAGTCTTCCAGATGAAAGAGCAGTGTTCAGGGAGATCTTGTGTGTTAACTCCTGTGTCCTCATGGCAACTAGAGGAAGCCCAAGTATTCTGGGCCAAGGGTGAGCAGGAAGTGGCTCTGGGTCTGCTGAGACGGATGATAAATAACATGGAGGAAGTGGTGAGATTTAGTGTGTTCTGTTCAGACTTGACCAATCTATGACTGTGCCACTCACCCCTCTTCTTCCTGTTCTTCATCATCTAAATGTTACCGAGCTGTTCAGTCAGTGTCCTTGCTTTGGTGGTCAGGTGGACATAAATCCTGTGGTGGTGCCAGTCTACACCGAGAGCCTCCGGCTGTGTGGTAATTGGCTGGCAGAGACATGCCTGGAAAGTCCTGGAGTAATCCTGGAAAACTACCTGGAGAGGGTATAAATCAGCTGATGTCTGGTGCTGCTTTGATACTTTGTGCACATTTTTTTTCTAACATTCAAGACCAAATCGTGGGTGATATAGCCATATCCTTGTATCGGGCTTTTAGATTTCCATTCATCTGTCTTGGGGGGCAAATCAGCAACTCATTGCAGGGCTCATATACAAATACAAACAACCATTCACCCACACATCCTGAAGCTAGTGTGTTATCATAGTGACTTGATTAAACTATGGCTTGAATGTCCATATATTTATTGACATTATTTTCTAATTTCTTAGGCTGTGGAAGTGATCACGAAGGAATCAAGATCTCCTCAGGACACCAGACTGCTGAACCAACGAACCGAGGCCTTCCTGGCTCTGGCACGCTTCTCTGACATGCAGTACCAGATCATTGACAAGTACATGAACTCCTCAGAGTTTGAAAACAAGCAGGCACTGCTGAAGAAGGCCAAAGAGGAAGTGGACTTGATACGGGAGCATAAATTTGACAGAAACAGGTCAGCAGGAATTCTGAATCCAAAATGAGTTTCCCCAAAGCCTTGTGGTCTTTGAAGAGGAGTCAAACCTGAGAAGGTCTTGTTTTTGCATCACAGGTACACCACAAAGGTGCAGAAAGAGCTGGAGCTTGATGAGAAGGCATTGTCCAACCTGCAGGCAGACAAACAGCGCTTCCTCTGTAAGGCAGTGGAGAACTACATCCAGTGTCTGGAAGAGGGAGAAGAACATGACACCTGGGTTTTCCGCCTTGCTTCGCTCTGGCTGGAGAACGGCGACGTCAATGCTGTAAATGCCATAATGAAGGTTAGCGGCTCATGTTCATGTGCTTGAAACACATCATCCCCTGATGGCAGGTTGTAATATCAAGGTCACCGCAGCTTTAATTGTCTTTGCTACTTTTCAGAAAGGTGTGAAGAAGATCCCCTCCCACAAGTTTCTGCCTCTGATGTATCAGCTAGCCGCTAGGATGGGGACGAAGATGGTGTCTGGGATGGCCAAGGACATGGGCTTTCACAGTGTCCTCTACAATGTAATGATAAGACAGTCTTTTTTCAAACTAAAGCATAGCCTGCTGGTTCACCTGTCCGTCCGTTCCCCACAGCTGATGTGTAGAGTGTGTACGGAGCACCCTCACCACACACTCTTCATCATCTTTGCCCTGGTGAATGCCAACAAAGACAAGGTCTTCTGCACGACAACTGTGTCGAAGGGTGTCCCCTGGCAGTCATCTCCACTCGACCTGGTGAGGATTTCATTACAATACCCTGATTGATAATGAGTCTAAAGAATGAAAGAAGGTTAAGACAATTTGAGTTTAAAGTGGTTTGACTCTAAAGGACTTGAGGCTTCAGCTCTGTCCCGAAAGCAGTTCTATCCCCTGCATGACGTTGATGTCCATCTGTCATAGGAGCGCTCGGAAAAAGCACAGATGATCATCAATGCGGTCAAGAAGAAGAGAAGCCAGCTGGTCCAAGGAATTGAGCGTCTGTGTGATGCCTACATCACTCTGGCCTACATGGATGCCAGCAGGCACAAAACTGAGAAGAGTCAGTGATCCTTTTATGTTATTGTTCCATTGATTTGTCTTCTGATCTTAACTCATAGTTTCCTAAAGATTCCAGCCTCTCTTGTAGTAACACCATCATTTAGTTGAGATGTAAAGGAGTAAAAAACATTAGATTAGTGATTCAAAATATGGAGCTGGTTATTAAGGTACTAAACTTAATCCTAGGGGCGATTCCCATCCCTGCTGATCAGCCAATCATGCAGATTAAAGACTTGGACCAGGTCGTCATCCCCACAATGGAGCTGAAGGTGAAGATCAATTAATGCATTTCTTCCATTTTTATGATTTTTTTCCACCTGGGAGGTGTGAGCTGACTGACAGGACTGGCTCATTACATTTGACCAGGTGGATCCATCTGGTCACTATGACAACTTGGTAACGGTCAGGTCATTCATGCCTCACTATCACCTGGCTGGGGGAGTCAACCTGCCGAAGATCATCGACTGTGTGGGCTCTGACGGTAAAAGCAGGAGACAGCTGGTGAAGGTGGGTGTTCTGCTCAGTTCCTTTGGTTCTCTGGTTGGAGAACGAAGGAATACTTTCCTGTTCGTCTTTCCTTTGAAGCTGCTGCTGTCACTTGTGATTAATCTGATCCGAGCAAAGAGGATAATCAATTTACACTTCAGTTCTTTTCCTTTTCAATTCAACAGTTAATAATTAATCTGTTTTTTGTGCTGGGACAGATGGAAAGTTTGTCACATTACAAATTGCAATGTCTGGAAACAAGGACTTTTTTTCTGTTGTTTACCAGAACTCTTGTTGGCTAATAATTTACAGCTTTGATGCTGAGCCTCATGGTGAAACCACCTCTGTGATTTGCTGTTTTCATAGAAATCCTTATTGTTTCTGCTGATGTGATGCATTAGAGAGCATCTAATAAGACTCCAGCAGTACAGAAGCTTTTGATGATGCTGCAGTGTTGGTGGTATTTATGTGAACATGAATATGAGGCAGATGCTGCTGTACACATGGCTCACAGCTGCTGTTCCAGCTCCCACATGTTCTCACTCATGTTTCCCTCTCGGCGTTAACAGGGGATGGATGACTTGCGGCAGGATGCGGTGATGCAGCAGGTCTTCAGCATGTGCTCCATGCTGCTCCAGCGCAACACAGACACTCGCAAGAGGAAGCTGAACATCAGGCGATACAAGGTTCTTCCATTTGTTCTCCATCAGAAACAGAACAAAGGATCAAGATCTGGAGGTGAAGGCCTCGTTTCAACCTTTGCCTTGTTCCACAGGTGGTGCCGTTCTCACAGAGGAGCGGTGTTTTGGAGTGGTGTTCTGGAACGGTGCCCATTGGGCAGTTCCTGGTGGACCTAGATCATGGAGCCCATAAGCGTTTCAGACCTCAGGACTGGACCAACCTCAACTGCCGGCGGAAGATGGCGGTAGAGCTGTTGCTTCCTCGCAGACTTCTAAGGCCCATTTGTGTGTTACAGTTCTGCTGTCACTCATCACAGGCTGCAAATCAGGGATTTGATGAGAAGCTCCAGGCCTACAGTGAGGTGTGTAAGAACTTCAGGCCCGTCTTCAGGTACTTCTGCATGGAACGCTTCCTGGACCCCGCAGTATGGATGGAAAAACGGCTGGCCTACACTCGCAGCGTAGCCACCTCCTCTATAGGTACAGACAGAAACACTGGTCGAATCTCACAAAACATTTTTCAGGCCTTCAAAACATTTTTGGAAGTGAAGTCAGGGAAACATTTATGTTCATGTATCTAAACCAGAGTCTCTGTCGGAGACTTCTGTCAGAAACAGCTGGTTGAGCTCTAGCAGCAGAGCACCAAACAGCAGAGCAACAAACACCATCTTTGTTGTCCACAGTTGGCTACATTGTGGGTCTGGGTGACAGACACATCCAGAACATTCTGATCGACGAGCAGACCGCTGAACTGGTACACATTGATTTAGGTACGGCTCCTTAACATGTTTCATCACATCAACAACCATCCTAACATACTAAAATGCCTTCATCATCACGCTCATAGGTGTGGCCTTTGAGCAGGGGAAGACCCTCCCCACCCCTGAGACCGTCCCCTTCAGACTGTCCAGAGACATCGTTGACGGCATGGGCATCACCGGCGTTGAGGGCGTTTTCAGGAGGTGAAGTTGAGCCTCGGGCTTGATGACCCATATCAGAAAGTTGTGATGGACGAGTTGGCTTGATCAGAGTTTTACTTGTTTTTGTGTCTCCTCTGTCCAGATGTTGTGAGAAGACATTGGAGGTGATGAGGAATTCTCAGGAAGCTCTGCTGACAATTGTGGAGGTATGAAGGCAAGGCCCAGCTCCTCTACACAAACTCTGTCCCTCACTTGCCTGTGGTTCTGTTCAGGTGCTGCTCTATGACCCTCTATTCGACTGGACCATGAACCCCCTGAAGGCCTTCTACCTGCAGCGCGATGAACAGCAGGAGCTCAACGCAACCCTCGGCTCCACAATGGGGGGTGAAAACATGGACAACCAGCGTAAATTCAGGTGTGGTGATTCGCAAAATACATGACTTTTCATTCTGGATCTTCACATTTTCATTCCAAGGCTCTTTGTCCCACAGTGACAGTCAGAGCTTCAACAAAGTGGCGGAGAGGGTTCTGCTGAGGCTGCAGGAGAAGCTGAAGGGAGTGGAGGAAGGCACGGTGCTGAGCATCGGGGGGCAGGTCAACCTGCTGATCCAACAGGCCATGGACCCCAGGAACCTCAGCAGATTGTTCCCAGGCTGGCAGGCCTGGGTGTAGACCACAGAGGAGGTGTCACCTCCTGACTTAAAGTCATCAATCTTCAATGCAAAAGGCCTTAAGGTCCCTGAGGAAGCACCAAGACATCTCTGGTTTCCTCAGTGAGATGAGATCTTTTTTCATTCTTCAGCTGTGACATTATGAATGTTTTCAGCACTGCTGTTCAAAGGCATCGTGAAGAGCTTCATATGATATAAAGTGCAAATGTCTGTAAGAACTCTCTGCACACCAACACAAAATAAAGGCTTTTGTCCTGAAAGCGCGGCTTTGTTTCTTTAGTTGAAATTTAACTCTGAATTGGTCACAAGTCTCTTTGCAGAGCCGAGTGTTGTGTTTTCTGTCAATCATTGATCATGCAAAGTGGGGAGTGGTTTAGGTGTGAGGATGATGAGCTGTGCAACGGTGGGGGGAGACGAATCTCAGCAGCTGACAGGAGAACCGTTGCTTCATATCAGCGTTATTATAAACACTAAATGGTTGAAGCTTCTCTAGAAGGAATTGGTTCCATTTTATCCATCTGTAAACTGCCAAATATCCTCTTGAACAGGAAATGTCCACCAATCTGGTAGGTGTCTACACGACTCGAACTTTCTTTGTTGTTGAGAGATTTGTGGGCAATATTTTTCTCCCAGTATCAGGATATGCCTCCTTTCATCCACGGAGACCACAAGATGAAAACACTGAGCCGCTTGGACGTCAGACCTCAGTATGTTCATCACCTGGCCCCCAAACCTCCGGCTGAGGCCAACCAGAGTGCCCCAAAACACAAAGGTAGAGCTGCTCTATACTGGCTCCACTGCTCTTTTTTGTCTTTGGGGCCAAATGTAAAGACAACCTTGGTGTGAAAACCACAGATTGGAAGCAGATGTGTGTGAAGCGGAGTGTGACCTCTGTGATCTCCCTGCTCATCCTGCTGCTGCTGGCTGGAATTCTCCTGGCTTATTACTGTGAGTTCAGGCTCCATCTCATCTGTCAGGATTTCAGATATTCCCCACCTCCACGTGGAAGCAGCCCACAGAGCTGATACTTGGGTAACTGGTGGTATCTTTGGCTCTATCTCATTTCCTAGTTTCCTCCACCTGCATCCATGGGCTGCAGTGTGGTGACAGCAGCTGTGTGTGGGCATCCCAGTGGTGTGATGGAGTCGAGGACTGTCCTGCCGGCCAGGATGAAGCCAACTGTGGTATTTTTCTTGTTCTACTCTGAATCTCCCCATTTTACCCAGGATATTATGGCTTAAGATGCCAATCACATGTCTGAAAGCAAAGATTTGATGTCAGTTGTAGAATATTTAACTCCTTTGTTTATGCCACTGATCAATGAGGGCTGCATCTTGATCTTGCTGAGTGAGTGAATGTTTCTGCTCGTCCTCAGTGAGGCTCCATGGCTCCGGCTTCGTGCTACAGGTCTATGGGTCCGGTGGGTGGAGGAATGTGTGCTCTCGGGGCTGGAGTGCCCAGCAGGGCAGGGCCAGCTGCCTGGAGATGGGCTACAGCAGGTCAGCGGCTCATCCTGGACTATTCTGATCACTCAAGTGTTGACAGAAGATGACGTCCACCATGTGCTTCCATAGAGGCACCTTTTTCCAGTCAGGCCAACAGCGGGTGACCTCTGAAGGTGGATTCTTCCAGCTGAAGTCTGACTTCTACCCTGAAGCTTCCATCCTGCAGCAGTTTGTTCTGACGTAGGGAGAGAATTGACCTTCACTGATTATCCTCAGCACTACAGCCTCATGAAGCTGCTTCCAACTGAAATGCCTGTTTGCTTTTTCCCGACAGCAACAGTTGTCCTGATGACAGCGTGGTGACATTGCAGTGCACTGGTACGTTCAAGCACGTCACCTTTGTCACAACACAGACAGACGGGAAATGCACAGAGTCTGTTTTAGTGCGTTTATGCTGATGTGGCTGTTTTTCTGCCCTCAGATTGTGGCAGAGGTGTGAACTCCAGCAGGCCCTCAGCAGGGACGTGGCCTTGGCAGGTCAGCCTGCAGCTGGCTGGGTCTCACTATTGTGGGGGAGCAATAGTCTCCCCCTACTGGCTGGTGACTGCAGCACACTGTGTACTCAGGTGAGGTCTATAGCCTGGTCTGGTCTGGCCCAGTTTATACCTACATGTACCTGGAGCCTCCTCAATTTCTGTCCCACAGAGATCCCAGACCTGCAGCCTGGACTGTTTACACTGCAACAGTGAATCCGTTAGACACTCTGTTCACTCCTGCACACTTTGTGAGCCACATCGTGATCCATGAAGGCTACAACAGTCTCACACACACAGGTGACATCGCTCTGATGAGGCTTAAAAAACCCCTGGATTTCACAGGTAGCGCTGTCTCGGTAGATCATTTATCTGACGCTGTTAAATGCTCTATTTTCCCTTTATACCTCCTCCAGGGGCCAGAAGATGTGACTGACCTGTTTCCTCTCTTTTAGACAGCAACATTGGCCCTGTGTGCCTCCCAAACATTGGCCTAAACATCACTGACCAACAACACAGCTGGATCACACAGCTGAGCGGTTCTGGAGATGCAGGTGAGACCGTTGACACACGTTTATGGAGCAATAATGCTAACCATCAGGGTGAAAAGAGCAGCCTCATTTCCTCCCAGGGTCTGGCTTTCTCTACCTGAAAGGGGTTCAGGTCTCCATCATGGATAGTGTGGAGTGTAACAGGTCCTCCCAGTACAGAGGCAGGATATCACAGGACATGCTGTGTGCCAGAGGGACAGATGAAGCTGTCTGTCAAGTAAGACAAACCAGCGCATGTTTGAAACATTTGGATTCACCATTAACATGTTGACAGCTCATCATTACGTTTGTTTTTATGGACAGATTTAGAAATTCTTTCCTCAAATCCTCATTTTAAATCATCGGTCAGAGACAATAATTTAGTCTTGGAAATTATTATTGTGCTGCTGTAGATGTTCCTCTTCATTCGCCCTATGAGACACTCTTACAAACCTGGTGTCTTGTTCACCATTGTTCCCAGTAATCAGGGGTGATGGTTAGTCCTCCTCATAGCACTGTCAGACATGTTTTATTTGTACTTAGATCCTGACAGGACATGCAGCCAGTTAAAGGGTGGGATGAATGTAAAAGTTAATTTAAAAAATAAAAATGAACTTTTTGTCAGGCCGATAGTGGCAGCCCTCTGGTGACCCTGAAGAATGGAGTTTGGTGGCTCACTGGGGACACAATCTGGGGGGACAAATGCACTGAGCACAACATTGGTGTCCATAGCAACATCAGCTACTTTCAGGCCTGGATACACCAACAAATGAAGGTAAGCTATCCTGAGATGAAGCAGCAGTAGTCAAATATAAAGTTTTATGTCAGACCTGAAAACCTTTGTTGAATTTACAGGATCATGATGCTATTTCTGTTTCATATTTTCATCTTTGTATTTACAGAAGCATCAAAATGACTGAGGTCTATATCAAAGATGAATTTTCCGACGTAAAAAAAATCATCTTTTATTAATCTTGATTTTGATGTTTCTCATTGTTGCAGAATTTATGTTAACACATTTATCTGTATATTTCTGTTAAATATCTGAAAAAAAATCCAGTTGTTAATAAAACTGTTATCCCATATTTTACCACTGGATGGCGCCAAAGTACGCTTAATTCCCGAGTTAATCTGACATAAGAAACCCATTTATTCACACATTAAAAATGATTTACATCCTTCATTTGGTCACTGCATTACAGTTATAGCCCAGAAAAACACAAATAAATGGACATTTAAAAACTTGAACCATGTGCAACGATCGATACTTGTTTTGTAATGTGGTACGGGTGTATAAAGCAGTGAAAAATGGAGTTCAGAGCAGACTTCCAACCTTTGGCTTTTAAATAGTTCAAAATATTCAGCCTATTAAAGAACTGACCACATTTAATGATGCTAATACTGCTGTCATATTTAAACACACATTTGGATGTTTGCAGATGGCCTAAATCAATAAAACCTTTGCTCAGCAAATTAAGTTCAGATCACATATTCGTGAAGTCATTTTAATACATCTGATCAAATTAAAGGAAAGTGCAATCCAGAAAAGTCTGCCAAGGCCACTGAGACGTTTCCAATACAGTGAGACTACTCGTGGCGCTACACACCCCTCAGAAAGTCCCTCTGGTCCACCTTCAACCTGCAAAACACACGTGTCAAACAAGGCTTTACTGCCGAAGGCAGAGAGAGATGTTGTGAGGGGAATCTGCGGATCACTGAGAAGGGCCCCTCACTGAGGAATGTCCTGAAGGGGCTTCACGCGCCACCACAACATCTCACACATTTGCTGCCGTGACATTAATTATCAGACATCTTTGGTTGGCGGACCTTTGTCAGATATGAATAAAGGAGTCTGAAGTGGATGCTGAGCTCCATGGGGCTCAGTACCAGGCTGATGCTCCACATGTTGGATGATTCCTCAGCCACAAAATGAGAAATTATCAGCGTTTTGGAGTAGTGGTGAATGGGACAAGAAGCTTGTTTGATGGAGAACTATATTCTTAAGGAGGGAGGTTATGTGCAGCTGTTTATGAAGAAAGCTGGGAATAAATGAGCATTTGATGGTTGTGACATGTGACCTGCATCACTTCCACTCCTGACTTGCTGTCTTTGTGCCCCGGAGACAGAAATCAGCCCCAGCAGCTCCCCTCAACAGGAAGCTGCCACAGCCTGCTGCAGAAGGTGGGCTTTCACAGAGGCGTGTCACTGTCTGCTTCAGGCAAAGCCTGGGATGGCTCCGCCCCTGTTGGCAGCCCCCATGCGCCGCTCTCCTTCCCATTCACCCTCTCTCTTCTCAGTCACTTTATACGGTGGCGGACCAGCGAAGACTCGTCTGTTATCTCCCCAAAGCTGTTCCTGCGTCGGCACGGCACCACCAGTAGCAGCAGCAGCACGATGAGAACCAGCGCGCAGACAGCAATCAGAGCGTAGGAAATCACCCACAGGACAGGCTCGTTCCGCACACCACCGGAGCAGTTGGACGCCACATCTGCTGCTGAGAAAGGCCCAGCGATCTCTGAGAGGGGCAGCCCAGCGCTCACTGCAGACAGACACATGCACACGGGGGTCACACCAGCACAGGCGGCGGGAGGGCAAGAACTTTACAATAAAGGCAGACATCAAAGCACTGATACATCGAAGACATCATGCCTGCATCTGAGCAACCAGAGGAGCATCACCAGCAACAATGTAGAAACGTTAACATGGCGTTCAGGCATCTGACCTGCACAGTTGCTTAGAGCGAAGCCCAGCCTCCGCTGAGCGCGGTCGAAGACCACGTAGAAACCTTCCATCACAGTTGCACCGATCACCAAACCATTGACCGACGAGGACACCCCGAAACGGAAGCAGTCCAATGTTCCGTCTACGTCGGTGATTTGCTGGATGTAAAGCTGTGAGGAGACGGTCACACTGAATAGAGGAAGGCAGAGAGGTGAGGATAGGGCTGTCCTGGAGCTCAGTCCAGTGGTACCTGCGGCAGAATGGTGAGACGAAAGGACTGGCTGCTGTTGGTGGCCCTAAGATAAAGGGATAGCTTTGGGAAGAACCTCCAGGGCGTCTCCCCTTTCATCCAGCACGCCAGTTTGGTGCCGTCCCAGAACCCTGAAGAAAACTCCTGAATCTGACACAGATGAGAGAGATCAGCTTCCTTCTACGCTTCTCTGTTCCATCTGTGGGGGCGGAACCGTACCAGCGAGCTGCGAGTGATGGCGGTAACCAGCGCATTGAAGACGTTGACGGGCAGACGCAGCAAGGTGGTCCCACTGTCAACGATGGCCTTATCTGTGTTGTACTGAGAGGAGGAGGAAAAGACAGTGTCTCTGTCCTGCTGTGATCATCCAGTGGAGCTTCTACTGTGGTTCTACACTCACCTCTTTACAGTCCAACTCTAGGTTCTGGTTTCCAACCTCCAACTTTAGAACCTCCACCTGGTAGTACCACTCTTCCACAATGGGGGTGTACCACACTGGGCCAGTGTACAGAGTTGATTCAGTCCCTCCCATGATCTGAGGAGATGCATGCACGCGCGCACACACACACACACACACACACACACACACACACACACACACCTTCATGAGCTGCTCTTTAACCACTACATCTCCTTAGTGGAGTTACTGCGATCATAAACTGGTCTGTTTGCTCCAGTATTGACTCTTTTATTTGCTCCACTTCAGGTCCAATAAATGAACAAAGATACACACTAAATAATAGAAACCTACTTGGTGAGGACATAAAATCACAAGTCAGAACAAAATTATATGTTCATGTGACGAGTCATCTGACCAGGACCCCCCCTGCCAGAACTCACAAGACTGCCTCCTGCCGCGTCCACGGTGCTGCTGGCTGACAGTCCAGCTCCACACATCTGCAGGGAAAAGATGTCTGGGATTCCGAGTTGCTGCACCAATGAGTCAAAGAAGGGCGTCACAGATGGGTCTGGCTGTGGGGGAAAATGGATGGGGGAAGGGGGACAGGAGAGAGAAGGGAGAGAGACAGGAGGGAGACGGAAGAGACGGGAGACGTTTACAGCTATTAAATTAGCGCTGAGAGTTTGTTTGATTATGGTCAGATTAATGCACGTGTGCGTGCTAAACCAGTTCAAACTGGGAGTCAGACCATCTGGGCAGGAACCAGATAAACCAGCAAAAACAAGTCGTCCTCACCCGAGCCAGCAGGGGGTAGGCCAGTCCCAGTATTCCCTGCCAGTTAATGTCAGGGAGGAAAAAGCCTTCAGAGGACAAGATGGCAGCGATGTTGATGGGGAAAGTCCCATTTGGACCCTCAGGGATGGAGACAAGGTCCATGCCCAGTTCACCGTTCCAGTTTCCTTGTGTGTAGCGGACAGCCACGCCCTGCCCAGTATACTGGTAGCTACTGGAGCTGCTCAGGATGAGAGGGGAAGACGCACAACCAGAAGCTTTCATCAGCTTGTTTATCATAAATGAATAAAAAAGAGCCTACAGGAGGACAGGACTGTTATTACATAGTTATTACACATTTGCGTAGCTTCCATTCTTAAGAAAATCCCAGAAATAGATTTTTACTTCCTACATTTTATTAATATATATTTCCTCTTCTTGAGAATTTGTTAAATGGAAAGTAGTTCTGCTGGGAACCAGCTGAGTGAACTGGTTTTACTGTGGATGTGTGGAACTCACAGAGCTGTGTTGAAGAAGTGTGTGATGAAGGGGTGTGGAGCTGCCGCCACAGCAAAGTTACTGCTGCCTGTGTCTACCAGGATGTTCATCTGCAACACACACACACACAGGTGCTCAAAGCACACACCCACACAGGTGCTCACCACGCACGCGCGCACACACGCACGCACGCACACACACGCGCACACACACACACACACACACATGGGTGTGTCCTCCCTCCTTTGTCAAATGTATGTACACGCGTACATGTGCACACCTGCAGCTCTGATGGGACAGTCAGCCATGACAGCATGGAGCAGCTGCTGCCATCCTGTGACCACGCAGAAGGAGGACTCATTTACAGACGATTTTCCAGGCACTAACCTAACGAGCATTCTGACAGACAACCATCATACAAAGATGTAACCTGAAGACCATCTGATGACCCAGCACAAGTGGCTGTTTGGCCAGGTCACATGACCCACTTCAATTACCCAGCGTCACCCACTGACTATGCACAACTGGCCAGTCACAAATATTTCAACACCAGCTGTATCGCCACTGGTCACAACAGCAGGAAGGAGGAAAGAAACTGACTTCCTCAAACCTTTGAGCTTCTCACACGGACAACATTCAAGAAGACTTCCCTCTTTTTAAAATCACATTTATTACCAACCAGTTGGGTTGGACACACTGACTGGAAGTAAGAAACAAACCAAACTGAGGTAAGGAATTAAACACCAGAAGAGTAAAAGCTGCTCAGGAACCAGAATCCATCTGCAGGAGATTCTGGTTCCTCCACAGGTGCTGGTGCTGACAGATGTGTGTTTCAACCCCACAACCCTGTAGTCACACCATTTTACCGGGTGTATGGCCCAACATTTAAAGGGATATTTGCTCAAACACATCCTTGTTTATCCTCTTTCACATAGTGGTATTTGTAGACAGGAAGTCAGCAGACCACAGGATCTTTACAGCTGTTCTTACAGGAAATGCATGAAATCAAAGAATTTGTGAAAATACGAGCTGTTTTCAACATTGTCCGTGTTTCCGTCTCAGCTCCCAGGAACTTTATGCAAATCAGCCTAATAAAATCTTCCATTCAGAGGCTCTGTGGTTTTTATGGTGTTTTTCAGACATCATTTGGGTTCTCAGCTGCTCCCAGACATCTTTAGACCTGGCTCTCATTTCAACTCCTCTGCTCACACTGATTGGACAATGTAAAATCTAAAAGGACCAAAGACCCAGATACTTTTGTTGGTCTGCTTCTTTGACCAGACATGCCAGAAAACCAAAACATAATAAATCAACTATTTAGCCTCCAGGTAGACGTGACTGAATACTAAAGGAAATTGAAAACAACTGGCAAATATTCAGACACCACCAGCAATAAGAACGTTGTTTAACTGGACATGGTGGTTTCTAACCTGGGTCCTAACCAGCATCGGCTCAGCAGAACTCTGGTCCATACTCACAAGTACAACAGCAGCTATTGTATCCATGACAACAGGTCAGCTAGAAGTTTACAAGAGGCAAAATGTAAAACCCTAAAGCACAAGCAGTAAGAGTAAACTCAGCAGGTGCTGATTAGCACTGGGGTGTGCTCAACACAAGACAATGACAAGGCCTGCGGAGAGACCAGGCTCCGGCCTCCTTAACCTGAGAACAACTGCTCAGTGACAGAGTTAAACAGGTCCATATAAACACTGGTGATGCCAAACCTTAAATCTACAACAGCAAAATATTTCTGTGGGTAGGGGAGAGGTTGTGATCACTTCTTTTAATCACTTCATTTAAGACAAAAAGAGCTGCAGTTAACAATGCCAAAGTGTCCAGAAATATTCCAGAGGGAACTGTTGGTGCAGCTCTGGAGTAGCTCTTTGCTCCCTGGGAGCCTCATAATCCCCATCAGCTGCTGCTAAGAAAGAGCTCCTCACACACAACATCATGTGAGTGCATGTGAGGGAGGCCTTCAGACGACATGCAGAGCCAGGGGCCCAAAGGCAGCATCCAGCCTCGGACATCCAGGACAGCAGCCTGTCTGGCCGCGTCCTTCACAAAGAGGGCACCCTGGATCCAACATGAAGATAACACATCCAGAGGACAAAGGGGGACATTTAAGATAGTAGTAATATTGTAATTTTATACAGTTCAAACAAAAAGAAGCATGTTGGTTTCAAAGCATATTACCTTCTGGCCGGGAGTACCGATAGACAACTCTATATAGTAGCCTCTGCCAGAGTCCCCCTTCAAGTTATTCACCATGTCCAGAAAGTTGACCGTCCCGGTCGGGTCGGAGGCCAGAGACAGGCCGCTTCCATCAGCTGTCAAGGCGACCTGCCGCAGAGCCACCAGACCCACCGCTGAGGAGAAGGTAAAGTTCCCGGAGAACAATCTGAGAGGGACCAAAATGCTCCCGTCCGAAACACTGAGACAGAAACTCAGAGCCAGTAGAGCGGCCGGAGGAGCCATGACGAGATCTGGAGCCGCTGTAGTAGGAAAAGTTCCTCTTAGAGGTCGAGACTTATGGTTTCAGTTTAGCCATGATGGAAACGCCTGCGTCACAGCCAGAACCGATTTCTTGACAGCCCAACACCGCACGACCGACTCGCCGACCGCTGAAAACTTGCAAAAGTTTGGCCTCCGACACCCACCATCAAGCTAACTGGTCTAAGGAGTTAAAAGCCTTTCACAATAAAGGAACCGCGTAATGCAAACGCCACGGAAATAAGAATCACTGGTTTTGACTTGGATAATGCAGCTGCGACGCAGGATCAAAGAGATAAATCAAACATAAGACGGCTGATGTGAGGAAAATTTGTGTACTTATGCGAATAATCATTTCCACGGCTGCGATAACAAGCCTTTTACTTTGAAGGCACGATCTCTCGCACTGTCATGTTTATCCGTTTGCCGTTGCAGAAAAAACTCTTGAGTGAAACATGTTTGAGTGAACATAATTAGTAACGCGAAATAAACACTAATATAAATACTGTGTAAAATATTACATTAAACAAAGTGAAGGCTTTTGCTGAGTTTATATCTAAATTAGCCATCTAGTGAAATGGGACAACAAGCATAAGAAGGATTTGTCTGCTGTGTCTCCAACACTGTGTCTCTACTGCCGTGTCTCTCCTGCTTTGTCTCCACTGCCGTGTCTATCCTGTTGTGTCTCTATACTGCTGTGTCTCCAACACTGTGTCTCCACTGCCGTGTCTATCCTGTTGTGTCTCTATACTGCTGTGTCTCCATTGCTGTGTCTCTACTGCTGTGTCTCCTCGGCTCTAATGCTATGTTGCTGTGTCTCTATGGTGTCTCTCCTGCTGTGTCTCAACTGCTCTGTCTCTCCCGCTGTGTCGCTCTTGCTGTGTCTCTACTGTGTCTTTACTGCTGTGTCTCCACTACTGTGTCTCCACAGTGTCTCTCCTGTTGTGTCTCCACTGCTGTGTCTCCCCTGCTGTGTCTCTCCTGCTGTGTCTCCATGCTGTGTCTCTACTGTTGTCTTCACTGCTGTGTTTCTCCTGCCGTGTCTCCACTACTGTGTCTCTATGGCCGTGTCTCCACTGCCGTGTCTCTCCTGCTGTGTCTCCATGCTGTGTCTCTACTGTTGTCTTCACTGCTGTGTTCTCCTGCCGTGTCTCCACTACTGTGTCTCTATGGCCGTGTCTCCACTGCCGTGTCTCTCTGTGTCTCTACTGCTGTGTCTCCACGCTGTGTCCTGCTATGTCTCTACTGTTGTCTCCACTGCTGTGTTTCTCCTGCTGTGTCTCCACTGCTGTGTCTCTTCTGTTTCTCTACTGTTCAGTGCCACAATGAGAGCAGGCGTCCTGTATATAAGCGTCCTCCATGTGTGAACTTGAGAGTCACATGTGCTGCTTGTCTTTTCCAGCCTTGACGGTCTGATTGGCCACATCCTGGCAGCACAGGAAGGAATGCCTGTTCCTCTTCCTGTGTCCTCGGGCTGCCTGCTCCACACAGAAAACCACTGTCTGACTCTGAAATTCCCCATGAATCCATGTTCACAGCCCATCCATCTTCCCTCCTTGAGGTTATCACCATAGTAACAATAACCTAAATAATGCGGAGAAATACTGAGACCACAAACAGTTGGTTCTGCTCTATCACTTCTCATGCTCTGTGTCTTGTGACCCATTTAAGCACAATTTCTGTTTCTTCTTCTCTGTGACTTGGAGACATTTTCTTGGCCTTAGAGCAAAAGACAAAAATAAAAGTCAGAGCACCAAGGAATGCCCCCTGTGTCCTCTGGTCCATCACGTGTGTCCTTCCTCTGCATCTTCACCCCACTTCTCTGGTTGTGGACCTGAATTCTCCTGAAAGCTGCTGCAGGTGTGGAATGAAGTTGAGTATTCCATGTGGATCAGGGTGGTACACACACAGCACACACACACGCAAACACAGACACACACATGGGCACATATGTAAAAACCCTCTCTCCCCCTCTACTCCAGCTCTCTCTTTCTACCTCTTGTGATTTGAGCCTCTGTTGTGATTTGATGCTCTGTTGTGATTTGACCCCCCGCCTGTCGTAGTTTGAGCCTCTGTCATGTTTTGATCCCCTGTTGTAGTTTGGCTTCCTGTCATGGTTTGAGCCCCTGTCGTGGTTTGATCCCCTGTTGTGGTTTGAGCCTCTGTTATGGTTTGAGCCTCTGTCGTGGTTTGAGCCCCTGTTGCAGTTTGGCTCCCTGTCCTGGTTTGAGCCTCTGTCAAAGTTTGAGCCTCTGTCATGGTTTGACCGCCTGTCGTAGTTTCAGCCTCTGTCATGTTTTGATTCCCTGTTGTAGTTTGGCCCCCTGTCGTGGTTTGAGCCCCTGTTGTAGTTTGGCTTCCTGTCATGGTTTGATCCCCTGTCGTGGTTCGATCCCCTGTCATGGTTTGAGCCTCTGTCATGGTTTGAGCCCCTGTCGTGGTTTGAGCCCCTGTCGTGGTTTGAGCCCCTGTTGCAGTTTGGCTCCCTGTCGTGGTTTAAGCCTCTGTCATAGTTTGATCCCCTGTTGTAGTTTGGCTTCCTGTCGTGGTTTGATCCCCTATCATAGTTTGAGCCTCTGTCATGTTTTGATCTCCTGTTGTAGTTTGGTTTCCTGTCGTGGTTTGAGCCCCTGTCGTAGTTTGAGCCCCTGTGGTGGTTTGAGCCTCTGTCATGGTTTGAGCCCCTGTTGTAGTTTGGCTTCCTGTCGTGGTTTGATCCCCTATCATAGTTTGAGCCTCTGTCATGGTTTGAGCCTCTGTCATGGTTTGACCGCCTGTCGTAGTTTGAGCCTCTGTCATGTTTTGATTCCCTGTTGTAGTTTGGCCCCCTGTCGTGGTTTGAGCCTCTGTCATGGTTTGATCCCCTGTTCTAGTTTGGCTTCCTGTCATGGTTTGAGCCCCGGTCGTGGTTCGATCCCGTCGTGGTTTGAGCCTCTGTCATGGTTTGAGCCTCTATCATGGTTTGAGCCTCTGTTGTTGGGGTCCAGGCTTCCTGGTTGTGTTTTTCCTGCATAGGGCGTGGTGGAGCCATGCTCCGGCCACCGGTTGGCGCACCTGCAGGCCATCAGCGATCAGCCGCCTATTTAAGGACTAAGACTCCGGCCTACCGGTGTCGGAGGATTGTTGTGTGAGTTTGATGTTTTTGGTGACTTTGTTGGTTTTTTTTGAAGATTTTGGTGATTTTTGTGGCTTCACGCTGGAACTCTTGTGTGCGCACCCGAAGTAAGAACTGTTGCTTCCGGCAGTGCAGGAGGACTGTCCTTTTGTGTTTGTTTAATAAAACCTAATTTGGTCCTTTCGTCACTGCGTCTTGCCTGCGTTTGGGTCCTGGACAACCACTAACCGTAACAGAATCCTCGGACCCCTCACCTTCATCGTCTCCGGGAACCATCGGGAGCAGATCTGCCTGCTCCTCATCCCGGCATCCTCTTCCCCAGGTTTCTCGGGTCTCCCTGGCTGGCTCGCCACAACCCCCAGATCGATTGGTCGACCAGGAGAGTGAGTTGGAGCGGGGCCTGTCGGGCCAACTGCCTCGCTCTGCACTTACCCCCACGCCTGGTGGTTCGGACTCCGCCAGGAGAGCTAAGGAGGTGGGGCGTCCAGGGGGCGCAATCCAGGCGCCGACGTTTGTGATCCGCTCTGCCGCGGGAGGAGAGCAGCTGCAGTTTTCCTGGGGGCCGCATCCTGGCAAGTGGAGAAGACGGTCCCGGCGGCCCAGCAATCAGTTCTGGATCAAGGTCGGGTCCCGTCGAACCGGCTGTTCGTCCCGGAGGACAAGTGGCGGTGCCCTTGTGCAGGCTGACGTACGGCAGGCCAATCGGCACCGGACTCCGGCCCCGTCCTATCAGCCTGACCAGAAGTCTGCCTCCCTATGAAGGACCTCCTCCCGTTCCGGGGGGGCGGTCACTGAGTCGGACCTGGTCCCTCCGTCCGAGCCCCTGCCTCCCCCCCAGGTTGTGGATGGGGGGGCTGCCTACAGAGTCCGCGCATCCTGGAGGTCCGTCGACAGGGACGAGAGTTCCAGTTCCTTGTCGACTGGGAGGGGTACGGCCGACGAGGCGATCGTGGGTCCCTCGCCTTTTCATCCTGGACAGCGACCTCTCCCGTGACTTCTACCGCCCCCACCCGGATAAGCCTGGTAGGGTGCCAGGAGGCGCCTGTTGAGGGGGAGGTAATGTTGGGGTCCAGGCTTCCTGGTTGTGTTTTTCCTGCAGGGGGCGTGGTGGAGCCATGCTCCGGCCACCGGTAGGCGCACCTGCAGGCCATCAGCGATCAGCTGCCTATTTAAGGACTAAGACTCCGGCCTACCGGTGTCAGAGGATTGTTGTGTGATTTTTGATGTTTCTGGTGACTTTGACTAAGGTTAGTCTGACGTCATGAATTTTTAATTTATGTGATCTTTAAAGCCAAACCAGATAATCTGAATAGCTGTTAAAGATCTTGTTTTACTGCCCCAGAACTCTAGATGGCCATAACTTTCAATTGAGGTCAACAATGGGATCAAAGCAGCAGCAGCAGCAGCAGCAGCAGAGCAGCAGCAGCACATAACCTCCAGCTTTCTAGTATTCAGTCATCTTTGGATTCGTGCTGCTCGGATTTTTAATACAAACCTGGAAGAATGTGGATGTATTAAAACAAATACAATATGATTTATGTGTTCCTTCGTCGTCAGTCCATTGAAGCAGTACCGCTAGTGACCACTGGGTGGCACCGCCCACCCGTCCTGCACGTTTAATCCGATCTGCGGATGCTGTCGCATCTTCTGCGTGAGCAAATTAGACAGATTAGGAGGACCAGTGTTCCTACATTTGGCAACACAAAGCTCCTTTACTGGGACATTGGTATTTAATCCTCACAGCTCTGATCCTGCAGCTGATGGGGGAGAAGGACAATGTTGGACCTTATCTCTGCCAGACACACACCTGCCTTAACATGCACACATCTAATCACACACATAAACTGCACATTGTACTGCTTTGTGGCCTTCACCGTTACAACAATAGATTACAGCTGTTTCTGCAACAGACGCCCTGCAGCTTGATTTATAGAGAAGAAAAATCTGCAGAAAAAAACATATTTGTGGAATGTTGCCTTAAATTGTTACAGATGATGCTGAATAATGTGACAATGGCTGCTAGCAATGACATGGCATTTGTGTTTGTGTAGTTATGTTTGTAGTTCTGTTTTTGTTGTTCTACTTTCAAATGAAGATATTTCTTCATCACACACACACAAATTTATTTAATCATATGTTTTATATATATGTGTGTGTGTGTGTATATGTATATATATGTGTGTGTGTGTGTATACTGTATATATATATGTGTATGTACATATATACATACATACACATGTACAGTATGTGCCTATGTGTATGTATATGTGTGTGTATGTATACACACACACACACACATATACATATATATATGTATATATATACATATACATACACACACATACAGTA